>NC_051154.1:199973941-200222452 GCF_013339745.2 Dermacentor silvarum | reverse complement strand
AAGCCCTAGGGTTGAGCCTTGTCCCCCGTCGCGTCGTTGTAGCCACGCTAGTACTCGCCGCTCCCGCTAGAGGCGCAGCTGTGCTCTTTTTCTCTTTCTCTCTCGTTCCCGGCGCGCTCTCTCCTCTCTCTCGTCCGTAGCTAGGGGCGCTGCGGTGCACAAGAGCGTTCGTTCCCGGCGCGCTCTCTCTCTCTCTCGTCCGTAGCGAGGGGCGGTGCGGTGCACAAGAGCGTTCAGTTCCCGACGCGCGCTCTATTTCTCTCGTCCGTAGCACTGGTTTACCCGAATGATCCCCCGGTGCTTCGCCCACTCATCATCATTCACGTCGTGGATATGCGGTGATTTTTTTTTTACGATCCCGAAGTTTAAAAACGCCGCCATCCCGACGTTTTCATACGACGCCACAGAGTGGCGCGATGTAATCTGAATTGTTGTACACACCGATTGATCTACTACACGGACGCAATCTCCTGGAACCCAGCCCTTAACAGCTTCGCTGTAAAAGCAAAATGCAGATCCAACCGCGCATGTTGGAATCTGTGTAGCGAAGCTTTTGTGTAGTGGTTAATGAAATGCTTTAGAAACTAAACGGTGATGCGTACAATTGTGTTTACTTAATTGCTATGCAAGAAAGGTGATGTATGATGCTTGTCGAAGGAAGAATGGTGATAAAACCATCCCTGATAGACGATAGCTCGAAGCACGGTTGAGAGCACTGCAATGCCGTACCGCATGAGCCCAATCACGCTGATTTTAATGCATATTCCGCGGGCGTTCCTTAAACGCCGAAAAAAAATAGCATCGCAACATGTACATTGCCACAAAAATTGTATCGGTCATTTCTGAACCCTTCTACAACGTAACGAAGCGCACTTGGCCCTGAAGTGATTAAAATTTTGCATTATTGATCTTGGGTAATTAACTAATTTGTCGGAATATAAAAATAATTTGACGAGCGCCACATGACGACAACCATATGTCTTTGGGTTCATGACCCAGCTACGGTTAAACACTTCCTTTTCAATCCTTGGTTGAAGTTATCGGAAATACCTTGTATATGAATATGTATATCACACTTATGCGGAAGCAACTATGCCATGTGCGCACTATATCAATTTCGAAAGAAAGCGAAGGCATGCTCCTCATTTATCATTTAGGCTTGTTATTCTGGCTGCTTTAATGAACAGCCTAGTCAGTTGGCCTTTATGTCGAGATACGACAAATCATTTTTCAAACAACGCCTGCTACAATACAGTCATCCAGCGATTGCGTCCTTTCTTTACAATGCTGCTTTGTTCTCTCTATCTTTCATTTAGGCAGTGTCCCGTCTGGTCTACATAAAACATTCCACATGAAAGAGAAATTCGATACACAACACAACCTCTACAGTATACAAAGCGCGTTATATAACGCCTGCTGCAACCAACCCCTGTGTCAGCGGCAGGGTTACTGATAATACATAGTTTATCTAACCTACAGGGAGCGGCAAAGGCAAACTTGACATTAGTGAGTTTTGCTAGCTTTTTCAGGTTGTGGGAAATGTTGTGTAGGTAAGATAATACAGCAATTTTTTTTACCGTTACCTTGGGGGACCAAGGTGTCTGTGCGCAGACACAAAAGCAATTTATTAAAAAAGAACTGAGCCCCACGCCCGAGAACGTGAAGGGGTTAAAAATTATATTTCTGGGGTTTTACGTGCCAAAACTACCAGTTGATTATGAGACACGCCATAGTCAGGGACTCCGGTTTAATTTTGACCACCTGTGGTTCTTTAACGTGTACTCAACACACGGTAGACGGGCGCTTTTTGCATTTCACCCCCATCGAATGCGGCCGCCGCAGCCGGGATTCAATCTCGCGCCCTCGGGCTTAGGAGCGCAACGCCATAGCTACTACGCCACCACGGCTGGTCAACGTGAAGGGATACCCCGCTTTTGAAAGGCGAGTAGCCTGGCAAAGAAAGCTTTCCATCATGCAGTCATCACACAACTTCCTAAGATAATTATCAAAGCCCAAGCTAACACATATAGTTCACATTTCGCTCTGACCGTACGCGCTGGCAGTACTCACCACGCGGCAACAAACAGCTTTTACCCTTTACCTCATCCCATTCCAAAGTGATCTAAAGGAGGATTGTTAGTCTGTGCTTTGATAATGCTATTAGGAAATCGTATGATCATTGTGTGATAGAACGTTTCCTCTGCCAGCATATTCGCCTGTCATAAGCGGGGTATATCCCCTTCACATTCAAATGTCTGTGGAGCAGACCTGTCTTAATAAGTTGATTTTGTGTCGGCGCGCAAACACTCCGGTCCGCTCTGCTCACCCAAGCTAACCGTAGAAGATTTGCTGTCCTGCCTCACTTACACAAGATTTCCCACAACTTGAAAACGCTAGCAGAACGCACCAATGTTAAAGTTGCCTTTTCCGCCCCCCTCCAAGTTCAGCTATGCAGAATCAGTAATCCCACACTGACACAAGGGTTTGCTTTCAGCAAGTATCATAGAACGCGCTTTGTAAACTGCAGAGATTGTGTCGTGTACCGAATTCCTCTTTCATGCGGAATGTTTTTTTTTTTTTTTGTAAACCAGATGGCACCCTGTCTAAATGACAAACTGAGAGAACAAAGCAACAATGTAAAGAAAGGACACGACGACTGGATGACGTACTCTTCATTATAGCATGTGTTGTCGCGAGCCACTGTTTGAAAAATGTTTTATCATATATCGACACAAAGATGAACTCACTAGGCTGATCATTAAAGCAGCCAGAATAACAAGCCTAAACGATATGTGCGTGATCATGCCTTCGGTTTCTTCGTCAAGAAATTAACTTTGCTTTTAAAATGTGATATCGTGCGCACATGAGATCGTTGCTTCCGCATAAGTGTGATGTACATGCTTCATTTACATGTGTTCCTGTCTTCAATAAAGCATGGGTGAAATTAGCGTTTGTATCTGTCTACTTTCTTATCCTCGTTGCCTTAGTGCAATCCAAAGTAAGTCACACCAGCAAGGCCGAACGTTCCCGCACGTAATAATCAGGAACACCTTCAAAAAATATCGCCAGCGAGGATGGTACTGCTTGGACATAAATAAGATAAATAAATAAATATGTCCTTCACAGTGGCCCTTTGAATGGAATGAAAACCCTGTTTTAATGACGCAGATGTTCACCACAGAGTCACCAGCTGCGGTCAACTCACCGGGTACTGTTCCAAAAATGACTCCACCGCATCAAGAATTGGTGCATCATGTTGTCAAAAATTTGTGTTATGTGTGGCTCAATCCTGCATTGAATAAAGGCTGCGTAAACACGACGAGGCGTAATTTCACTTATGAAGGCATCGATTATTATTTTTGAAATTATGGTGTTGAAGAAGGTGAGAGAGTGAGCCTCTCCTCTGCCTCGTAGATTTATTTGATGTAAGGAGAATAAGTGGACTACCGTTTAGAAAGTCAGCCCAATTTTATGTTTTTGAGATATTTTGATCATAAGAACTAAATATGCTTGGAAATCACATCACATACTTGTGGCTTCTGAACCAAGCAAGTAACATATGTTTGTTGACGCTATAAATAAAGCAAGACAATAAAATTTATGTAATTATGTTTAAGGCACTTCTTTGCCTAGTCCTATTACATGTGTAATTGTCTCGAGTACAGATCCTGAATATGTGTTTGTGAAAAAAGGTTCCTTATGCGGGGGCGAGAACTCTTTTGACCAGTTATGTCCTCTACCATACGAGTGTTCTCGCAATGCTTCTTTTGAGGGCTGATCGTTTTCCTAGCAGATAGGTAGATAAATTTTTGCAGAAACCAAAATTCACCAAAGGCTTCTTTTAAAAATGTATGCAGGTACAACGCACATCTTGGAATCTTTGTGAAGCAAAGCTTTCGTGAAGCGGTAAATCAAATTCTATAAGGTTGCCCATTTCTCACGTGCCTCTTTTGTGTACAGGAAACTGGCATGTGTGCGTGTTTTCGAGCGCACCCGTGCATGCAACACAATGTGGTACACGCGGTGATCAAGTCGGCGCTGGCACGTTTGAAGGGCATGTGTGATTGTGGCCTTGTGATTGTGGCGAAATGAACAATTAAAGAAAACAAATATTGTGGCCTGATGGTTAGATGATCGGGATGCTGTGTTGAACGACCGATGTTTGATCCCGCCAATGGGCACGTAATAATTCACTTTTCTTTCTTTCTTTTAGGTATGAGCTATTCGGCAAGACAGCAGCACTTAGCCACGGTCAGGAAAGTCCGGGTCACCTTGAAACCGTAGATAATACGGATAATGCAGACAACAACACGCTGAAAAAATAACAGGTCACAAACATGTTGGTTGCGAGAAAAAATTGCACGTAACAATATTTGTGACGTTGTCAAAACTTCAAAAGTTTTACTTACGAGGCACGCTAGCGCAAGTAGTACGCAACTATAGAGCAAGTGTTACATTTAATGGAATTGGAGGAATAGAATGGTTCAGCTCAGTCAGTTCAGGAGTGGGATTGGTCCAACTCCCACAATTCAGAGGAGTTAGGAGCGGAATTAACAAGGATTTTCATTCTATGGAATGGATTACGAATGGAGTGGCAGACCTCACTCCGGAACTTTAATTCATAGTGGAGGTGTTATCCAGGGATCACTTTGCTAATAAATTTGCCCAGAATTGGCTTCCGTTATACATGCAGTCAAGTTTTACTGCAAATGAAATGTGTGTATAATTCGACAGGGGTCACTGTAGGAAAAAGAAGCAATAACTTGGAATAAATTGGAAGATTCCCACAAAGTTTTGAAAGCCGAAAATGGAAATTTACGTGTCAATAAAGGAAAGAAAGAACCGTGTAATGCGAGCTTGCATGCACCCGCAGTGGTGGCTTAGAGAGGTTATGGCGTTGCGCTGCTAAGCGCAACGCGGCTTCAAATCATGGCCACGGGTTCAAATCATGGCCACGGCTGCATTTCGATGGGGGCGAAACGCAAAAGCGCCCTTAATTGTGCCGTGCATTGGGTGCACATTAATATCCCTTAGCTGGTCAAAATTATTCCTGATTCCCCCACTACGGCGCGCCTCATAAGCAGATCGTGGTTGCGGCCCGTAAATCCGAGAATCGAATTATTTCTTGTGTGGCTTGTATGTACAGGAGAAATGCTGAGATTTTACAAACAAAATTATCGTGATCACATCTATAGGAGTTCATTTTGACATTTCAAGTAAACAAAAAATTGGTCCAGTCAGCTTTATTCCGTAGCATTTGTTTCTTTTTTTTTTTTACTGCTGTGCCAGTATCCAGCACCTGACATTTTAGAAGTTTGATAATTTAAGTGTGTGTGTGTGTGTGTGTGTGTGTGTGTGTGTGTGTGTGTGTGTGTGTGTGTGTGTGTGTGTGTGTGTGTGTGTGTGTGTGTGTGTGTGTGTGTGTGTGTGTGTGTGTGTGTGGTGCGTGCGTGCGTGCGTGCGTGCGTGCGTGCGTGCGTGCGTGCGTGCGTGCGTGCGTGCGTGCGCCGGTAAAGCACTCGAAAAAGAAAGTTGACAGTCACTTCAGCTTACGCTAAAGAGGATGAAGGCGAAAGCCTGCGCCCTCACGAGACATTCATTAAATTACTTTGACATTCTCATTCGAATGCGTTTTTACTTCCTATTACTTGTTTTTCTCTTTACTTGTTCCCTTTTTCGGTCGCCTAGACATCGCCACTGCTTCTGCGCGATTAATGGCACGTTAGAACGGTCTTGGCTTCGTCTTTCTTTTTCGTTCGGCTACTTCCTTGCAGCGCAGGCAGAATGAGAGGGACACAGAAAGGCACGTTAGACAAACACACAGCGCTAACTTTCAAGAACAGATTTATTTCCAGATCTCGCAGGCGTACTTATACTCCCGAAACAGCATAAGACACGTGTACATTGCTCAGCAAATATGAACAAAACCAGGAAATTCACACGCAGACGCTTTTGTGGGCACACTGATTATTTAGAAGGGTGTCTATTCAACCAACACCACGTAGATAGCACAGTCCTACGCACTCCAATCTGTGACGTCATGCTACCTGGCCCGAAATTTCCATCGCAAAGGCTGGTGTGACGAGAGCAGTTACGTCATAATCACTGTTGCTTACGCGGGAGCATCCCCATTAGATTCTATGGCAGTCGGGCAAGGTAGCATCGGAGTGCGTATGCCTTGCGCTATCTAGGTGGTGTTGATTCAACGCGAACATATGTAATCCAGCTCTTTTATGCATAAAAAAAGTTGATGGCTTACTGGCGCATGCGTCACCAAATGTGGCTATGTTTCTAGCTTCCATAGTCATTTTGAACTTGCTACTACTCATGATAACAGCTTCTTTAATGTGTCTAAGGCGTCACCTGAGACGTCACTTGAATTTTTTTGCCCCAACGCTGGACGGTCGTCGGGTTTTTCGACCCATGAGCCATCTAAGGCTTTCGCCTTAATAAATACTGCTGAGTGAAGCAGACTGTACTGATTTTCTTTTTCACTTGAGAATCGAAAATGAAGCTTTCATATGTTATCACTCAGAAGTTTCTCTGGTACATGCAAGCTCACATTACAGGGTTTTGTTCTTGCTTTTCGGCACGTAAGTTTAGCATTTTCTTCTCTTAAAGACATTGCTGCACGCGTATGTCCGTTTGTTCTTGCATGGGTTTTTTTACCCTCTCCATAGCGCGTCTGCTATTTAGCGTCACGCGATGTAACAGAAGCCAGTGCTTGCTAGCCTTATCGTGTTTCATTCGGTTAGTAGTCTTATATAGTATCGGCTTCTAAAGATTTTGGGCGCGTTTTCCACGCTGAAGTTAAATTTCCGCGTTGTTTGGATACTCAGCCTCGAAAAAGGTTTGCGCCGTGTATTGATCGGGCATATTGCGGATTGCCGCTCCAAATTACAGGCTTCGTGCCGAGCCTTTGATGGAGTTTACATTATTGTTCTTGCAGATGCAGCAGCCCACATGGGGCGATACTGTACTTCGGTCGCCCATTCGTACTCGTGCATGCGCGAAACACGCTGTATCTTTTGTAAATGTTATTACGACACTTGGCAAAACAGACCGTTTATATATTTGGATAAGACGAAGAACTTGGTGGATTAAAAAAGTCTTTTTTCGAATTACATTGACAAGAAAAACGAAAACAGAAGTTAGGGTGTGTTGTTGTGGGCATGATATAAATTAAAATATGCATTTCTTTTTTTTTTCAACATAATGCTCTGAATCCGTAGTTTTTAACTGTAAGAACGAACTGCCCAAGTCTGAGTAAGGTTAGTAGCTGCTCCCCTTGTTTGCTCATTCCAAGAAGCAGTCATGCTGGTTCAATAAGTGTGGAGACTTCTAATGTTGTTCAAGGATGGTCAACCGGTTCATATATGAATAGCGCTTAGTTTAAACAGAGCCTCTGACGTTCAGAAGGACTCGTGCTGCAGAATAGCTCATTAGCTAATTCGATCTTCGGAAAAAGCACTGCACGGCGTTCGTCCTACATTGGCCGACCGACTAATGCAATCATCTGCGTCATGTCACATGACTACCAGAAGTCCGTCGTTTTCGCGAGCCAGTGCCAGGGTACCTGAACAAGCTTCCACGTTTATTTGCAAACCTAATTTAGTGCGCCGTCGTCCGATCCGCATTAAAGCAGAGAATGATCACCACCAATGAAAAAAGTACAATACATGTAAGCAAGCATACCCCTTTCTGCTTATTTGGCCTCCTCTCCCCGTCTCCCCAGCAATCCTATACTTCTAGGCACAACATCGCCCTGATTTCCGCTTTAGAGAACTTCTATATAGCAACGGCCACTTAACACAAGTACATCTTCACTTTTTGGTCGCGCTTTTTTGCTTCGTCCGCTTCCGCAAATTGAGTTGACGTACTTGCTCTTCTTCTACCAGAGAAAGCACTCAGATATGAAGCGTTGGGAAGAAAAAATACGCATACGAAGTGAAGCAATGAGAAAGTCGGAAGTCTGAAAGAAGTTATGACCTGGCTGTGTATTTTTTGAAGTTGGAATTTGTAAACGAAAACTTGGAGAATAAAAGTGTGGAAGGTGAAATAGTTATCGAGATTATCCGCGAAAGATAAAAAAGAAAACCTTAATCGCCAATAGCTTTCCGGAGTAAGGGAGCCGCCCACCCTAGACGAAGAAAGAACTCTCTCACGCTGATTCTTCAAAGAAATGTTTACTCTCTCTCTCTCCGCTAACGGGGACAACGTAAGGCGAAAGCCGGCTGCTACATTAAGAAAAAAAACGCATGAATGAAGGATATGGCTACGAAGGGAAAAAAATGTCACAGTTTCGCCCTAAGGGCGAAGCAATGAATGCGATAGCAACACAGCAATGCCATACGAAGTAAGGTGAGCGGCTTTGGTAGCAATATGAATTGTAGTAAACATGAGCTGATTAAGTAAGCAGGTGTGCTGCGCCGTAAGTAGACCGACATGAAGAGAGACTCGATGACCACGAGAAGGCGCCTGTGAAACGGTGGTGTTGATGAGAAGCGCTTCCCGTGGGCAGCGCGTGTGAAGGGACACACCTGTAGCACTGCACTGCCGATCCGGGCAGCATTGCATGTGTAGCGTGCGTTGGAAAATGTGGCCCGACTATTACTAACTGAATGAACAAGCGTAAAGTGAGCGCGCACAAACAAACATGAATAGATCACACTGAATGACTGCAGACAACGACTGTCAAAACGCTGGCAGCAAGCAGCGGGCGAAGGTACGTGCGGTTTATCGCTTCAACGGAAACTGAGCGGCGAATGCACGGCGCATAAAGGTCAGAGCCGTGTGGAGATAAGAGACGGTGCGCGCGAGCGACGAGCGCGGTTGCTGGCAGAGTAGAAGTGCCCCCCCCCCCCCCCCCCGCTCCCTCCGGCGCTGGCTTCCCGCTTCCTTGCTTGCGCGTGGGAGATTGAGTGCGTTCGCTCTCCGTGATAGCACGCGTCCCTCAACGCTTACGCTCGGGCATACGGCGCGCGGCGAAGATTTTATCTATAGGGAACCTCACGGCGACGGCGACGACGACGGCGACGCCGACGGCAGAAATCTGGTTGAAGTGTCCATATAATTGCTATCGCAATAAAAAGAAGAATCAGCAAAGTTCAGCGATTCCTCGCGACCTGAATTCATTTACTGCAACAACAGCAGACGCTCACAGCAGACACCGTCATCTTCTTGAAAGCAAATTATTTTTGTGATGTACATATATCACGTCCTTGTCCACCTACAATATGTTGCCTATTGTGGCCTTCGCAGTAGACACGCACAGACGACGCGGCTCTCTGTGTGTGTCGCCAAATGCCACAGAAAAGGACAAGCGCCGAAGCTACGCGATAGCGCAGTGGTTAGTGCGTCCAGCTCTGAAATGAGTCCGAATCTCAGGGGCGTATTCTTTCGCACTATGGTGACAGATGGTGGCCGGACAATGATAACGGCCGTCGTTGTCGGCGCAACCGAAAGCACGGACGTAAATGCACAGCAAACAGTTTCAAACTTTTAACTGCTGTCGCAGTAAAAGGAACGCTACAGACATATTTAATGAATATTTGCCTGACCATACGGCCTTGCATGCTAACTCTAGATGTCAAGGATGACGCGTGAAATGATCCATCCATGCCTATAGTACACGCGCAACTGACATGCACAAGCTCACAGAGGCAACCAGAGCGTTTGGCATAAGTCAGTGTCTCGGAGGAAGGCTGAAAGCGCCCTTGTTGCGGGCGAAGCGCGATCAGGGCTGCTCTAGCGCAGGAAACTTGAGTGGACATGAAAAGTGCGGTAGAAAATGAAGATATCAGAAGCACAACTATAGGAATACGACACGCAGGCAGGATGCCAGTCTGAGTTACAAGATATAAGAAGAAGATAAAACAGGAAATACGCTGACCACGTAACGCGCACGGGCTAGCCATGGGTCTCTATGGTACTGTAGTTTTTAATAGGGCTTTATTTGACTCTTAGAAGTATTGTTACGCATACAAGCTGTTAAACAACATAACTGCTGCTTTTCTTACACTCGTTATTTGGTTTTGCTTAGGCTGGGATTTTGTGGATGAACGACGGAAAGGTAGCAATATTTGCTACCATGCATGAGTTGATATTAGGTCTCTTCGTTTAGGCCATAAAGAGCTGCGGTGAGGCATCGAGTTAATTTTTTTGTGGCTGGGGGCCCATATTCATAAAAAAAAGAAAGTTGGTACGAGTCTGCGTCAGCCAATCGCAGTACAGCTGGACTCTCATTATTACGACCTGCATTATACGTTGTTCGGGGTAATACGTTTTATACATTACAGTTTTCGGATGATGCATTTTATTTTCCGGTTCTCGTAAAGATCGTTTCAACGAGATTCCATTGTATTAGGCATATCTGATTTTATTTGATTTTTTAGTACTCTCTAGACCAATCAGCTGTTACAGGAAGGGTGTATTTCGAAACTAGGCAAATCAATTATATTAGATCCGAGTTTACAGAAGGTGATAGGAAGCTGTTCCTTTAAACATTAGTGAATCCGTGATGGAGACGACGCAGGTGGACGGGTGGTTCCAGTCTGAAGCGGTCTTCGGAACCTATCAGATTTTGTGCTGTTCAGTTCTTCCTTGTGAGATGTGAACTTTGGAGTCCTGGTCTCAGCGGGATGAAAAATACGTTGTAGTTGCAAACATTTTTTAAAATTGTGGTTTGGATAATATATCTTGTGGGAAGTACATGACCGAGAGATGCGATGCCATGTGGCGAGATCTGGCACATAAAGTGTTTTTTAAGCGAGGTTTGGATAATATATCTTGTGGGAAGTACATGACCGAGAGATGCGACGCCATGTGGCGAGATCTGGCACATAGTGTTTTTAAGCGAAGCTTTATAGGCGCACTTGTGTCGGCGTCGGTGTACGCGGTATCATCATCAGCATTGGCTCGAGCATCGTCGTCTTCTGTCGCAGCTGGCTCGTTGGCGCCCCTCAGGTTTTGCTCGTGCTCGGCACGCGGTCATGCCACTGCTCCCACGTTCATCGTCGTCGTCTTCTGGCACAGCTGGCGCTGTGGCCGCTCATCATTCCAGCGTTCACTTCTCTTTTGTCGTCGTAATGGGGAGGCCGTGTTTACGGGGGTATAGACCAATACTTAATTAAGGGGTTATGAGCCATTCATTGTCTTACGTGACGGACAAATTTAATTTTGAAGCAGTTTAATTTCGAAGAATCGCAAGCGGCAATGTACGGCCGAATGCTGCAACCACGCCGCCGAGCAAACTCGAGACATCGAACGCAATCGACAAGAGCGACTAGCAGAGAATGGTACAACGCAATGGAAAGAAAGCTTTCAGGAAAGGGAAGGAAAAATAGGAGGAAAGGGAAGGACAAGTAGTACGGAAGGGAAGAAAAAGTAGTAGGCCAGGTACACACATGACAAACTTCGCTTACCCCCATTTTCTCGACAGGGGAAGGATTGGTGATCTTTTATGGAAGGGGCGCGAAGCCAAGTAAGACGGGAACCTACTTGCCTTATACAACAAAGCGCCTTTGCGAACAACCACACCTAACTAGAGCATGCTCTCCATGGGTTGATTTAGCCGCCAGCAGGTCAACAGCCACAACGCGCCCGCGCTAGGTTCTTATTTTCGATTTCATAAACGAGGGGCTGGCGCGCCCGCCAAGCCCCACTACCAAAAATTATATGTCCCACCTACTCCAATTTGGAGTAGTGGCATGCTTCAGCTACCCGCAGTGCAATGGGAGGCCTCGGCACGGGGTCCCGGCCTCATTGATCGCCGGTGGGCCCGACACCAGGTAAGTGCATAGAGCCCCGTCGGATAGGCAGGCCATTCTATGAGGTACAATATATTTCACAGGTTGTGGCGATGGTTTTCACCTAGTCATAGTCGTCTTGAAGCCACGAAACGCCACGAATTCAGGAATTGCAACAAAAAAACCTGTTCGCGTAAAGTATTGTAATCGTATTTTGCTCAACTTTTGCATTTCAGAGATTGTATTGACAATTACGCGTTTCCGACCTGGTTCATAAAATGACTAGTAAGTTGGCAGGCACGTGTCTCGGTGCTAAGCGAGACACGTGCCTGGTGTAAAAGATGGCCAGTTGTGCGTGACGCGAGCGGTGTGCGCAATGCTAACGACTGAGATGACGGCGGTGACTATGGAATGACGACGACGGTTTGAAGACGACGACATGACGGCAACGGAATCAAAACATCCTGACGACGACGACAATCTGACGACGATGGAGATGACGACAGCGCGACGACGATGTTGTGACGGCGGCAGCATGACGAAGACAGCATGACAACAACAAAATGACGACAGCATGATGATGATGACGACGACGGCGAGGGGAAAATAGAATGACCACGACAGGAATGCCGACGTTGTGACGATGGCAGCGTAACGACGATGCTATGGCGATGATAGTGTGACAATGATGGAGTGATGAGGACATGACAACTGCGCGACGACGACGGTGTGATGATGGCAGAAGGACGAAGACAATATGATGACAACGTAATGATGACAGCATGGCGATGAGGATAGTATGATGGAGATACAATTACGACAAAGATGATGACGGCATGGTGGCAGTGGAATGACGACTGTATGACGACGATGACGGTGTGACGACGACAAAGTGACAACGACGGTGAGAACGATGGTGTATAACAATGGTGGCATGACGAAGTCGGCATGATGACAGCGTGACGACGACGATGGCAGCGTGACGACGATGGTGTGACGACGACGATTTGACAACGGCATGACGACAAAGATGACTTGACGACAAGGGCATAATCACAGCGTGGTGGCAGTGACGGCGGTGCGGCAATTACAGTGTGAGGACAGCTACATGACAGAGATGGCATGGCGACGTTTGACAGTGTGACGATGACGATGCCCGCGCGACGATGACGGCTTGACTTGGACGACGTGACGGAGACCGCGTAACCAAAGCACGACGAAAGGATGATGACCACGATGACGGCGCGATGACGGTGGGTTGATGACGGCTGCATGATTTACACATCAGACAAAGATACTCCAACCACGAAAATGGGGAAAGAGAAAAGGAAAGATGTAGTTATAAAAATGTCGCAGTTTCACCCGAAAGGCGAAGCATCAAATTGCGATAGAAAATTAGTAGAGAGCTATACGGAGTAAGGATAGTAGTTTTATCAGCTGTATAAACTTGGACATGCAGCAGCACGAGCCACGCGCAGAACTGTTGTCGACGCCGTCGGCGTTTTGCCCGCGTTCGCACCGAACGCGCGCGGCGTTGTTGACTGTTGCCGGTGCCTCTGGCGGCGGCTTGGAGGTTTTCGACGAGATCAGAACGGGACACTCGTCGAACAGCGTCGGAAGTCTTTACCACCTTCTCGCCTCGCAAAGTTTTTACATAAATACGCATTTGGTGCCGCAGCTAAACGTCGTCTCCACTCCCTCCCTTCCGTTCCCCCACGGCCTTTTGCGCGACGGAAGAAGTCGCGTTTGCCCTCCACCGTGCGTTGGCTCCCAGTGAAAGCGCGCGTCCATCGCGCGCTTTCACTCTCACGTACAGCATACGGCGAGCGGTGACGATTTCATCATCGTTGGACTTCATACGGAACCTCACGGCGATGGCGACGACGACGCCGACGGCAGAAATCTGCTTGGAGTGTCCATTTAATTGCTATCGCAATAAAAAAAAAATCCTGGCTCTCCCGTAATAGAGAGTAGATGTAAGCATGAATTGGACATATAAAGTTTATTCCTATCCTATCCTATCCCATGTAATGGCTACCGGCAAAGCAGTTTAGTGCCGCGACGCAGGTCTTAACGGCCGCTACGGCTCTCGCTATGGAGTCTTCTACACGGATGCTGCTGGCCCACATCATGGGGGATGGTATACGGCCGCAGTAATCCATCAAAACACGTACGTTCAGGGACTCACTTTCCGTGCCCCAAACATCACACACACGGAGGAGGTCACCATAGCGTTCGCCGCTGCAGACCCAGACTCCCGGGTTTCATCACTGACTCCCGGGGAGCCTGCCAAAATCTAGAAAAAGGACGCATCTCTCAACGCGCCGCCGAATTTTACATAGATGGGAGTAATAGATGCGCAACTATTGCACTCGTTCTCTCTCTCCCTCTATCTCTCTTTTCCGTTCCTATATACCCATTTTCCAGTGCAGCGTAGCAAATAGCAGCGTAGCAAACATGCCGTCTGGTTACCCTCCCTGCCTCTCCTCTCTTCTGTTTCGGTCTTTGTCTACGGTGTGACAAAAAAAAAATTCCCTATCGAACCAACCTTGGGTTGATTTATATCTTTAGAAATAATAGCTTTGTAAGCGCCCCTCAGCACATCATGTTATGTAATAACGCGCGCAAACACAAACACTTATTTTTTGTTCACCCCTGTATTAACCCACTCCTGCAATAGCCCTGTTATAGGGCTGCAGTATGTACAAATAAAATAATAAATACGCGTATATTAATGTAATGTATATTACATGTGCACGTGTTTATTGTTTTGCACAATAATTTTCATTAAACATTCATACCTTCTTCTTTTCTTTCTTTCTTCTGCAACCTCTTCAATCCAGTCCTGTTGATATTGCCGTTCTTCTTCTTCACTGCTACTGCGGCTCTATCCGGAGATGGCACAGATCAGTCTGTGATGGGAGAAATAGCTGGCATACCTCTCATAAGCACGTGATCTATTATATACTCTGCTTCGGCACGCCGGAACAAACTCCTTCGACCCCTGGCCTTCACGCTCCGAACACGCCCTTCACAAAATCATGCACCACGCGTTTTCAGGCTTCGATATGTCGACGTTAAAGTATCCAGTATTTATCGTCGCCGTATACTCGTATCTAACGGCCGCGGTTTCCTAACACGGGAGACAACCGTATTCAGGATGGCTTCTTCCGCGGCACGTCCAACCATGATGTGCGCAATTCTCTTCATTTTCTACTTTTTTTTTTCGTTTGGCGACATATCAAATACGCTCGGCCTCCAAACGGCGCCGTTTTCGTTCATCGAGATCCGCGGGAGAGTCCTCCGGACGATCCATAGCAGAGGACTGAAAGAAAAACACCACAGAGGGCACCTATTTTATA
Source organism: Dermacentor silvarum (assembly GCF_013339745.2). NCBI lineage: Eukaryota > Metazoa > Arthropoda > Arachnida > Ixodida > Ixodidae > Dermacentor > Dermacentor silvarum. The sequence goes on along the minus strand of NC_051154.1, from coordinate 200,207,343 downwards.
CCGCAAAACGCGTATCTGTCTCATTCGTAAAACCGTTTTTGACGCGTACCGCTGATGTTGATATTGATTAAATTTCAGCACATACCCATGTACAGGATTGTCCACATAACCAAGAATTTAAATTAGTATTTATAAATAACAAGGTTTTTTGAAAAACCAATATAATAGACTTATTTAATGATAAAATAAACCGTACTTTTGAAAAACTTGTGATGAAAATAACGTGTGATAAAATCCAATCAGAAAGACAGAACCTCTAGCAACGTAACCGGCTTGGTGCTTCTATAAACTTATGGAGTGTTTTGCAATTTGCCCTGTGGCTGCGGCCAGACGTCACAGTTACAAATGATTATGAATTTGGAATAGTCATTGAGAAGGCAAATTTACAGGGAGAAAGAAGAAAAGGATCAATAGTTTTGTCTTCAGAAGAACAGAAACAAAGTTTAGAAGTCGAATGTTTAGACCGATAACGATTAAAACATAGGGGCGGGAGTCTGCATCGAAAGTTGTCCAAGGTAACATCGCATAGACGTGAGAAGCATTGATCTGCGTTCCATCGGTAATGTAAGCGAGATGCGTTGGAACACGTCCCAAGGCTTCGTTTTCTTCGTCGTCAGGTACAAGCACACATTTAATTTTTGTCGGGAAATTGTTGCTATGTGACACGCCTGTTACTTGAAAGCGAATGTTTACTGTAAATATACGGCAGCCAAAGTTACGAAGCTTACTTCGTACAATTGTGTAATAATTTGCTATTGCTTCAATGCTTTGCCTTTCGAGCGACACTGCGACTTTCTTCATATTATTCTCTTCATCGGTGCCTCTGCATTTTAGTTCAGTAACGCCAGCGTTTGCTTGGTCATTGGTGGCTGCCTGTTAAAAAGAAAAAAAAAAGAATTCCATAATAATTTCCTAGCAAGCTAACTGGATATTCTTTTCAATATTACTGGTTGTATTCAAGGTCAATTTAATACCTCCAGAGTTGCTATAATTTTGTAAACCATACATTTTTCTCACTTACATCAGTCTCTTTGTAAGTTATAGGTCACCCCGTTATAGGGACCGAGGTGAGGTCTACTCCAACAATGTCTGAGTCGGTGAGCGAAAGACCAGAGCACCGTTCGGAACGATGACATGAGCAGAACAAAGGCCTTGTTTTTTTTTTCTTCTTCTAACTTCGCAGCTCGCAGCACGAGGCACGAGACACACGCACCAGAGCGCGCCATATATATATATATATATATATATATATGAAGGTGACCACGGCCGCTAGGGTTTGTTTCAACATTATTTATGATTTGCACTTTCGTTTACTTAATTTCTTCTTTAATTTAACTTCTCCCGCTCCTCTAACGATCGAGAAGTTATCAAATTCCTCGTAGTGGGAAAGCGCTGTCTTATGGGTAGCAGGGAAGCAGAAGAACACTGCTATCATCATCATACCTGCAAGAGAACGCCACGTGTCGAGGAAGAAGTGCGCCAGGGCTCGAGCTGCACGCGCAGAGGCGCTGGCGGACGTTGCTCGAACGGTCGCACTTCTACGGACCAAGAGAGAAAGTTTTCCCCAGTCTACAGTGCGTGCCACTCGAAGCGAGAAGAAAATGATGGAATGCTATGGAAGATCAAAAAGTAAGCGGCGTTCCCTGCGCTTCGATCTGGTTGGAACAGACTCACGTGGCAGTCCATTATTTGGCAACAGAAAGTCGAATGTGCGATGTTGCTTGCGCACACCAGTTAGCCATGACGAGGAAACTCCAAGGACTCGGACACACCGGGAGACCCCAGAAGACAGCACAGGCGGAATATCAAAGCTCCAACGTACTCCATCTGGATCTACTACAACGCCGAGACACCCGGAGAGAACAGGCAGGAAGCACAAAGGATGTAGGAGGAGGATCCTGACAGACCTCTCAGTCCAGGGCCCCACATTGGATTTCACTTTTCTTCTGTCGTCGTAATGGGAATGGGGAGGCCGCGTTTACGGGGGTATGAGCCATTCATTGTCTTACGTGACGGACAGATTTAATAACAGACGTGATACACGAATGTGTGTGCCTACCTATCGTCACGATACCGAGGAAAATAAATATGTTCGTGCCTTTGTTCAAAATTCTGTGTCCCGTCTGTGTCGTGCGCTACACAGGTTCGCTGGTCATCCTGCCTTCACATAGTGGAATGGCTCATGTATTTTTATGCCTTATTCGCTTAATCGTATTGTTTGCATCAATACCCACCATAAATACCAGAACCTTCAGTACTAAAAATTCCTAAGTTCGTGCATTTGACTAATATTAAGTCAATGTAATAGAATTGGTTCTCCGCAGAGTGTGCCAAGCTAACTCCTGCACAATCACTGCTGTAGTTAGCACGTGTGTTAGTAGATAGACGTGGCTCTTATAGTAATATCACGAGTAAAATTAACAAACGAGTACCAGCATGCGCAGCTCGTACTTCGTCTTCATTTGAACAATAACTGGCACCAGCGTGACGGCGAAGTGAGAGGGAGAGATAGACAATTGTTGAAAGTCCTTGCTGGGGTCAAGCGAGTCTGAACTATGCTGGAAAACTCTCATCCGGTTTAGGAAAGTGTCTAATTATGTAAGTTTCATATAGACTTATGGCTAGGTTAAGGGGTGTATATAACAGCTTGAAATAATCTTAGCACTCTTATCTGATGATATAGTGGATTTTACTGGCGCAAGCGCCAGGGATGGCGAAAGAGCACCAAGAAAACACCTCTTATCGAGCGTGCTGCATGTATATATATATATATATATATATATATATATATATATATGTGTGTGTGTGTGTGTATGTATGTGTGTGTCTGTGTGTGTGTGTGTGTCTTTACAGAAAGAGGAAGGGCGTTACGCGAAGCAAACCTAGTGCGTATGATTTCCAATACAGTGGAGTAGCCGCGAGTATTTTTTTCGTTACTGAGATTTAATTCGCTAATTGTAATTAATTATCTAACTCGAGAAGTATTGTCCTAATTATGAAAGTGTCAATTAGAAAATTGTCGAGCTACATGAAAAACTCACGATGCAGGTTTGTGTTGCTCAATACGTGCTACATAAATGTTTTTCCGAGTGTGAAAGGAGCCCGCGAATACACGCAGAATTGCCGCGTGACTGGTCGCTCGAGGCACTTTGCGTGTATTCGCGGGCTTCAGTTGTTGTCTTTCCAGACAACAACAACTGTGGCTGTTCATTACTCCCAGTCACCAGCGTGCAAACGTCCGGAGTTACTTCCTAACACTGACCGTCCAATATAATCCTAACCCTGCCTATCGGACGACAAATATTTGCGGCATGCTTAAACGGGAGGTCAGGTCAGGGAACCATATCCCGAACGGTCGATCTATGCCCACCGCAGCAATGCGCATTATTGCTTTCTGCAGCTGTAGAGAACAGCTTCCTATTTACGTTATCCTGGCGTGAAATTCTGAGGCGTAATTGATGTTATAAGACGAGCCAAGCCAGACTTTCGAGGCACATTAATTTTGAATGTTTATAGAAAGATGCGTGCAATACGGGCCGAGTGTGCTCCAGTGAAGCTGCCTTTATTTTGAAAAACGTCCCAGACTGCAAGAGCACGGAATTCAAATAAAGTTTAGTATGGAACGCCGCATTGTTGTATTGACTATACTTTGGCGAGATGAGCGACGACAGCCTAAAAATTGACTGAAAAACGCCCCCTTAAACTTGAGAATTTTCTTTGCATGCGTAGTAAGAGAGATAACGGATGCTCTGTTGCCCAGGCTCGCGAACTTGCTCGTGCTTACGAGAACGCACTAGCGATCTCGTTTCCTGTAGACCACCCCTCACCCCCCCTCCTTCCTCTTGAGCGTCGGGCATTCCGCGTGTTTAATACCAAGCGCGGTCTTAGCGCTCGCGATATGCTCGCATACCGAGCGAAAACAAAGGTGAGCGCAGCGGGCCCGTGCCGCGCGCACACGAGAATTTGCGGAGTGGGAATTCGCCGAGAGCAGCGTGCCTCTTTGCGGCAGGATTATTCTTGATAGAAGTACGTAGAAGGAGCTCGTGCCGTGCAGCGCATAAAGTGATTGAGCCGTGCTTATAACCTTCCGGGAATCCGTTCCGACAGGAATCCGCTCAGAGAGGAAGCAGGAACGAATGTCAGCGTCGTGGTATTTCCTGATGGCACAAAAAAAAAAAAATTGTATTCTCTGGACGGTACGACGACACGTGAAACAATACGCTGCTGCGGCCTTTACCGTGTATTTTTTCATGGTTTGAAGTATGTATTTCGTTATAGCAAATGAAAACGACTGTTGGCCTGGTTTAACGACGAGGTGAGAACTACCTGATTCAACATCTATGTGCAGAGTCATTGCTGGTGCGCGTACAAATAATGAGCATGTACGTGCCCATCTGTTAACAATTTCCACCTGTTAACAACTGCAGCTGGTTGGTTTTACAACGGCACGCCCGTTTAGTGGCGGTTAGCAACAGGTGTAGCGTACTTGCGATGAAATGCCGATTGCTCTTAATGCGATAGCATTATAGGTGGACTTCATCTATTTGTAGCGACTCCTTGTAGCGCTGCTTGCCCATGGCTGTGGTAACGAGCAGCCGCGCTCTTTCGCCAGCGCGTCAACAGCTTTCGGTGCGCATTCTCGGTCCTTATCAAATGCAACGTTCACTGGCTTTGAAAGTGCGTAAGGTGCGGAGCGTACTAGTTGGCGAGGGAACGAGGGTTGCGTTTCAGGCCACTGCTTCCGCTGACGCGTGGACGCGCTGTCACGGGGTACTTTCAAAAATTTCGTGGGGTGTGTTTTGTATTATCGCCTTATCGATTAGGGAAGGTAATTAAATGTTACCTAAGCAAGTCTAACTGAATATGCGTATATTTCTGCAACACGAAAAAAATACATACATACATACACACATATTAAATATATGGATGTTTTCACGTTTTCTACTCCAAACACTCCTTTTTAAAAAAAATTCAATATTGCCCAAGCGAACATCATATTTGTAAAAAAATGAAAGCAATATATACACAAAAGAAAAGAATGACACCAAGAAACACGTAATTACAAACCGTACGGCGTATGTTAATATTCGAAAGTTGAAGGAAATAGTCATAAGAGACTGGTTCTGTTTCAATATCTCAAAGTGGCCATGTAGATAGAAAAAATTCACAGCATATCCACGGGGTGAATGATAATGAGTGGGCGAAGCTCCGGAGGGAATCATCGGATCTCCCGCTTAAGGGGACGCTAGCACAAACGCCTAGAAACGTGCAGTACTCTCTAGTAAGGGGGAGCGGCCACAGCGTCTTACGCAGCCATTTACACATGCCGGAACGTGCACCGCGTTTGCCGACGCCATCACATGACTGCCGAGAGAGTATACCCCCCGTATTCATAAACGCTCCTCGACTTGAACTTGACTTGCCACCGCTTTGGGCAGCGCGTTCGAAACGCGTTGAAGGTAAGGCGGAGAGGCCACAGCGTCTTACACCAGCTTCTTACACGGGCCGTAACGCGGTAGCACAAACGTGTTAGAAACGCGCTAGAAACGCGGCCTTTCGTTAATGTTGGGTATTTATTGCCATCGTGGTGCGTGTGTCCATGTGCGCTTCGTGGCGTAGTGGGCTAACGCCGCGCGCTCGGAAGCGAGGGGTCCCTGGTTCGATTCCGCGCTACGGACACAACTTCGGAATTTTTTTTTCTCATTTTTCTCAGACTGGTTACACACTACTACTACGACGACGACGACGGGGACGAACGGGTGCCGCTATAAGGAGCTTCGCCCCTAAAAAAAAAAAGTTCGGCACTTACACCCTGTGGAGATGGTTGACCAGCGAAGCTTAAAAGGGCAGGCCAAGGGGTTTATCTTAAGGATTATCACGCGGGTATATTAAAGGGCTTCTGAACTGTGGCACGCAATTATGCGTGAACTTACGCTCCCCTTTATGCCGAGCAATGAAGACACGGACACGTTTGGCGTTGGCGCACGGCGGCGGCGGGCGGACTCCCGGCGCTGTTCGCGGCGCCGTTCTTCGTGCGCGAGCTGTTCCTAGGGAGAACGCACGACACGATGCTGCCCCATTGCGATGTCGGAGAGATAATGACGAGTGCGCACACCGCTGCGAGAGAGGAACGACGTCACCAACCGCGCAGCCTTGGCACTTGGCGCGTGCGCGCTCCCCGCAGGCTGCGCTACGTCAAACCCACGCTGCGAATGAACCAGACTTTCCCTTGCCTCTTGCTCCCTCACACTTGGCGCGTGTGCACTCCATGCCGACGCTGCGAGGGTGTATTACGTCACCAACACGTGTTGCTCCGAGGTGAAAGACCCGGACGCGTATTTCCATTTGCTAGTAGCTACAGCGTTTGACCGCTGGCGCCACGCTGCGCCGCTCGCGCGTATCATGTTTCGAGCCGCCGCCGTTGGAACGGAGGAGGCGTTGACGGAGAAAACGCTGGGCTGGTGGTGACTTAGCCTGCTGTTGGAATCGGTGGTATTATAAACGCATCACTGTTTTGATGATCCAAATATAATCTCACTATCAGGGAGGGAGCAGTCTACCTGACTGGAGCAGTATTTTTTTATTTGGGGTGTTGCTACGCTGCGCTCCGCAACACCCCAACGACCGCCGCTTCGCGTCGGCGCCCGGCACCACGGCTACCGCCGTGGTGCCGGGCGTCGACGCGCTGCAAACAGTGAGACCGCGCTGGCAAACAGTGAGAGCAAAAAGAAAGGGAAAAGCGTGATATTAAAAAACAAAAAAGAAAAAAAAAAGCTGCCAGAGCGGGTTTCAAACCCGCGAACGCAAGATCCCGAAGCGAACGCCGTAACCACTCGGCCATACAGCCACGCTTCCATGGGTTGCATTCGTGCAAACCATATCATTGCGTTCGAGCGCCCTCGGTGAACGGAACCACCTAGAAACGCGGTACGTGCGAGCGGCGCAGCGTGGCGCCAGCGGTCAAACGCTGTACCTACTAGCAAATGTAGTGTTGCGACCCGGACATTCCCTCTCCTCTTCCTCCTAACTCCTCTCCAACTGGGACTTTTTTTTCGCGCATGCGCACGGGATCCTGCGGAGAGCCCTCCTGGGCACGGACGGACGTTTTGACTACGCATATACAGCTTTGCTGCAAAAACTGCTGTCAACTTACGCGTACTCACACGTGGCAATCGTCTTGACCTGATCAAATGAGGGGGAGCGCGAAGGCAGCTTCATTCTAGACCGCCCTTTTACTTCGCAAGTTGGTTAAACTACAAACCACGAGGTGAATTGAAGAAGTAATTTAACGACTGGTATTTCCATCTAGGCGGGCAGTTTGAAATATTGAGGCATGGAAATAGACTTCTATGACGACTCCCTGCAACTTTCTAATACAAACATCATAAAATTGGTAATTGAAAAAGGTTTTGATGTAATTAGTTATTTAATGAATAAATTGTGTTCGTTTTTTTTAGCAAGTGATTTAAATCAAGTACACACAGAGAAAGAGGTAAAGCATGGGAGAGGAAAGGCAGGGGAAGTCAACCAAAAGGGCGTCCAATCTTCTGCCCTACACTGGGCGTATATATAAAGGGGAATGGAAAGAGGGAAAAAATTGAGATAATGAACACGGCGTACACGCGGGAGGATGCACAGCAGCACTATAAGTGGTCATTCAGGTCGATTCACCTCAAGAGCTGCACTAGTGCACGAATAGCCTTTTGCGCCAGCGAAGTATTTATCTCTGACTCAGAAAATGTTCTCGAACGCAGCCGGTTCAAAATAGCTCTGCGAGACAGCATTTCTCAAAAGTATGTGGGCGACTCTGCGCTTTTTCGGTTGTGCGGCATGGCTCCCTTGGCATTTCTTACACTCTAGACCTGTGGATTGTCAGTACGAGTTATATTCATTTGCAGGCCGTTGGATATGGCATACCACAGGAACGTTCTTGTCAGCCGCGTGATGGCTGGCAATGTATCCCCGTTACTTTTGACTATATGAATAATAAATAGTAACCCAAATTCAGGTTATACTGGTGAAGTATTCTTTCACAACTCTGTTTTTATTATTTACATAAAATTTTTATCAATATTAGACAACATTAAGGCAAAAAATGCCTTTTCTTGAATTTCGTGACAAAATCTCAGCGTGAATGCGACACTGTGACGTTTAACCAATTAGACGACCGGCCTCTGTCGGCAGCAAGAATTCTCCACCACAGACTGGAGTTAACGTCACAAGAAGGCCGTGCAGGCGCTTCTGCGCTTCTTCCGAGCCACCGGCCTATCTGAATGACTGTGATTAGAACGCTCTTCCGGCGTGTGCGTTTTTTTTTCTTTCGTTTTTCTTGTGTGCTTTTTTTTCTTTCTCACTCTCTCTCTGTCCTTTTTCTAACCCCTATTTCCCTACCCTAGTGCAGGGTAGCCAACCGGATTCTAACATCTGGTTAACCTCCCTGCCTTCCTCACCATCTCTCTCTCTCTCTCTCTGTACATTTTGTAGCCTCTTTTTTAAAGATTAAATTAAATGTTTTACGTGCCAAAACCACGATATGATTATGAGGCACGCCGTAGTGGGGGGCTCCGGAAAATTTGGACCACCTGGGGTTCTTTAACGTTCACCTAAATGTAAGTACACGGGTGTTTTCGCATTTAGCCTCCATCCGCCTCCATCGGAATCCCAGCCGCCACGGCCGGGATTCGATTCCGCGACCTCGTGGTTAGCAGCCCAACACCATAGCCACTAAGCCACCATGGCGGTTTTTCTTAAGGAGTCAATGTATATATATATATATATATATATATATATATATATATCCAACACGTTTGTTATTCAACAAAATTTCTCTAATACCTGCCTAATTGTTCACTTTAGTAGACGTAGAACCTCGGAATTGAAGTCCATAGAGCACCAGGCGATCCCATTCTCGATGCTTCGTCGGCTACTGCATGCAGTTTGAATTATCCATGTTGAACAAACGAAATTAATAATAAAGAGCAATGCAAATTCAGTTTATACTGGTGAAGTATTCTTTCACAACTCTGTTTTTATTATTTAAAGACAATGTTTATGATTACTTGACAACATGACGGCGAAAATTCCTTTTCTTGAATTTCGTGACGAAATCTCAGCGTGAATGCCGACACTGTGACGTCATAAATTTCAAAGTATTTTCGCCTATTTATTCCACTGGCGCACGGAAAACGTCGTCGAAGCTTGCCAGCTTGCTCTGCCGAGTCTTTAGTACATTTAGAATGCAACGTTGTCCTTCGATCCTTACCTATAAACAATTAACGAGGCGCGAGCAGATCGACGGTGTGCAAACCTACAACGTTACGGCGCGCTGATGCGACAACTTCGAGATTGGAGTTGCCACCCGGTTTAATTATGCCTTCTTTTTCTGGCTTGACATGCCTCCCCTCACGGCAAGTAAGGCTACTTCACTATTGCGAAAACGTATAATTTACTAAGCCATCCAACAGCTCTTTGGTGTCCCGCTAAGCTCGAAATCAGAAGACATACTTTTTTTACCCATAGTTCAACTAAAAGGGCGTTGAAGTAGCAGAATTTGATTACACTGTAAATGATGCGTTGCGAACAACCACATTTATGTTTTCATTACGTTCCCCCCGGACTCAGTATAGTAGAATAAAAGTCATCACTAGGCGCGTTACATAGTAAGAACGCTGGCGCTCATGTATGAGGCCATTCTTTGCCGTAAGTTACGACGGTGCACGTTAAACGAATGTCCACTCTACCACCACTCTCTTCTATCGCTGAATATATTTAGTTGCAGGCAAGTACTTCGCTCAAAGCCCTGCGGGAACTTAAACAGTCGCGTGCAGGCAAGCAAGCATGGAGGCTTGAGATATGGGCAACGTGTGTAGGCTGAAGAATTCTATGTATATAAGGGGGAGGTTCCTCATCAAAAACGTAAATGAGAAAACAATTTTCGCAGGCCTGCCATAAGGGCACAAGAATCGATGGCCCTCTCAATGGAGGCAGCCTCGAGGCGTCTTTTGTCTTTTCCCGATCGCCGCGTAATAAATTCGCTTAGGAAGCTTACGTCAGCCCCTTTTCTCGTCCTTCTTCGAGCTGAGACTAAATTAGTTTTGGAAGCAAGTCAAGGAGAAACTCGGCATCTTGTGGGCATTCGAGCTGTAAAACACTGTCGGCTGTATATATGCAAAGCTTGAAGCCGAGCTTCGTGAAAACAACAATGGTGAAAGAAAATAATAAGTTCCTTTTAGTAGCGCAATGAACTAATTAAATGACAAGCCATCTTGGTGCCTTGCTCCAAGCGTTCAGTCTATAAAGCCTCTTACTCGGAAGTTAAGCAGCTCCCTATTAAAATGGCACGCCTCCGCTTAAGCAAAAGATGTGCAGCCAGGACTTATCAGGGCTTTACAAGCGCCTCAAAAGTGCTGTAATATGACGGCCGCTTTTGTTTCCAAGCTGACGAAAAAAATAACTCTCTGATAGAAAAAAAGCCCGAAACGGTATCAGTGTTTAAAGGCATTATACATAAAATGACTAAGAAAGTGAACATATTTGAAACGATGTCTAAGTGTCTTCCTACCGACCTTTAAACCGGCAACGGGGTCGACATCTGAGTGTCTGTGCAGTAAAAGGATACTTAAAGCATAGATACTGGCAAGATTACCAGCGAAGTCTGAGAAATAACAAAAGCAGTGGCATTGTTAAAACAGACGTGCGTTTTTTTTCCCCGGAAATATAGCAGCTCGTTTTAACTTCATTGCAGGAACTTGCTGTGGTGATCGTGGGACCATGTTGAGATTACGCTACTATTGCAGGTAATAGCGTTATCGCGGTGCGTCAGCATGAATTTTTGCAATAAAATGTGCCTGTTTTCACTGCAATCTAGACATAGCCGTTCTCCACCAATGCACGATGGCGACGCAGCTATATATATATATATATATATATATATATATATATATATATATATATATATTACTATGCTCCTGCACACTGACGAGCTACAGTCATGGTGAGTCGACCGAGTCATACGAAGTCCAAGACTCTGCCTACCTACCGCCGACCCCTGCTTTTACGTCAGTTGTCACCCACCGCTCATCCTCACCACACCTTCTTTCGCAGTTCTCAATGCGTCGTCGTCCTGCGCCCATTGAGAAAACTAAGCACCGTAATTCATGGGGCAAAAGCCCCATAAATCCAGGTATTGTGATACTAATTTCATTTTCTGAATAAAACGGAATGAGTCAAGTTTTGTAGGTTCCAAGATTTATCTAAAATCTAGTGTGACTAGACACCGCGAGATAAGTTGTGAAAGTAGTGACAAAGAAGAATTATCTATGAATTGCAGGCCTCATGTTGTGCCTTTTTTACTCAGCATATGTTATTTCATATGGATAAAAGGAACACATTCAACATCCACCGAAGTTAGAGGCACATACTTGTACTACGGAGCGTTCAATGGTCTAATGCCTTTTGAAATCGCAGAATGTTCGCCGGACAAAATCCTTGAGACTCCTTTCAGTAGCGAAAGCCCAGGAAGTTTCGAACTAACTCTTATCAACTGGTAGAATGCGTGGGAATTGTGGCGAACTTTTCTTGAACGTTCGAGCTGAGCTCCACATTCCAGGTCAGAGTTGCGCCTGAGCATTCCACCTTCTCGATGGCGTCGGCTAAAACCATGAAATGAGCGCACAAGTGCGCTAGTTCGCATTAGAGTGTATCGTCGCGTAGAGTGATTTGAGCCCTTCTCAGAGCAATTCTCAGAGCAATTCTTTGTCTGCTGCAAAGCTGTTAAAAATTCACAGGGTCTCACATTATCCCTAAAACTACTTGAAAGCCAAAGCCCAAGTGCCGATGCATTAAAGACGGACACATGACGTGCACATCCCCCTTAATTCGCTTAGTCTACTTCGCTTAATCATTCCTCTTAATTCGCTTAGGAATCCCCCTTAATTCGCGTAGTGTACATTGCTTAGTCACCCCTCTTAATTCCAAAGGTCAAGGGTTTGGCTTCCACCCAAGGTCGTGAGTTCGAGAGTTTTTATTAACGCTATCTTAATTACCTGTGCCTTAATTAACTTCATCTTAATTAACACCAAACGTGGTGGAGGTCTAAAGTGCGACTCCCACCAAGGCCGCGAGTTGGACTCCGACCAAAGGTCGAGGGTTCGTAGCCTTAGCACCAAAGGACGTGGGTTTGACGCCTACAAAAAGTCGAGAGTTCGCAGCGTTTTCGTACCTTTCGTGTCGTCGACACGTTTTCGCTCAAGGTCGACTGACTAATGAGACATATAGGGCTTTCGCCTTAAGGTATTTCGCCACCTTTTCGGAAATCTTTTTATATTTTGACCCTAAACTGATTCCTTTGTGTCTGCCTTCAGATGGGTTCTTTAAAAAGACCATTGAAGTGTGTTTGGCACCAAAACAATTAAGAATGATTACAACTTAATTAAGAAAATTGCCCAAAATATGCCCATGACACCAGGGGTCATAACTGCCGATCCTACCATGCGAAAATAAAATGGCTTGGCAGCAATGTAGGTGTATATATAGGCTGTGCAATGAACTAGGATCTTTGCGCTGTCTTTACTATTAAGTATGTTAGAGCCGGCGCAAGTTGGAATACGCTAGCGCAAAATAGGGGTAATTGGAGATCGCAGGGAGAGGCCTTCGTCTTGCAGTGGACATAAATGTAGGCTGATGATGATGATGATGATGATGATGTTAGAGCCGAAAAACCAAAAATTGTGTATTTTCAGGTGGTCGCCTTTCAATTTAAATACTATAAGATCAAAAGTTATTCGTGGTTTTCAATAACCCTAGTTCATTGCACAGCTTAATGTTGAAGAAAGAAGCATGGGAAGTCTCATTGAAAAATATTGGTTTATTGTGACGTTACGAGCTTTTGCGCAACAAAAGCCACTGAAAATGAAGTTTCGAGAAAAATAAGAATTAAGTTTTCTAAACACTTCATATACATTAAGGGTAGGTCTTGGGAGGCTAAAACCCACCAGGCTCATAGGTAGGTCCTTTCTTAGCTGCCACGCGTTCACCTTTATATCGTTTTATAGCTGACCGTTTTTTTGTTTTTTTTCTGGCTTGTTTTTTGACAACTGTCGACTGAAGGTTGGCATTCTTCACGTCTGTTCGGTCGCTGCTGAGGCAAGCTGCTGTGGTGTAATACTTATCATAGATATTTTAACATCTAGGACATTTAACGTGACGAAAAGATAGCTTTCAAAAAAGCAGAACAACGCGCGGGAGCAGTGTAAATAACCCGATGCGAAGTCTTGTGCCCCCATGTGGCAATTTCTCCAATTTGAATAAAAGACGGTAGCGATTGCCCTTGCTTAATTTTATTAACATTTATAATACCTCACAACAAACTCATCTACAAATATCCCGCGCATTGGAGCAAAACTATAAGTTTGTTTTAATGATCGAAATGTAGGTTTCGTTCTCAGAAAATGTCAGTTTGGGTTTCAGGGAGGTCTGTGGGCACTTTTAAAACACAACATATCGTTTGAACAAAATTGGATAGAGACGTAATTTTTTCTGCACCATAATTCTGAATGTCTGCAGATTCCTGAATTATCAAAAAATAAGTTTCGTACTTTTTGAAAAAAAAAGCATGATTTTAAAGGGTGGCGACATACCAGAGAACAGCCTTTACGCCGGCAAAGTGTGTGTTCAATAACCTGCTGGGGCCTACGTCCAAGTTCCCCAGTGGGTGATAGCATTAAAAACAATATCAGGCTAGGGAAATACACGTACAAAGGCATTTTTAGGCCTTGAAAATCTAATATAGGCACCAACATCGAAATAGGCATTTATAGGCACCATAAAGATGCCACTAAAATGTTTCTAGAACCACAGTTTGTGCTTATATATTAAATAGGCGCGATACGAACTTAAGGAAAAAGAGGCATTTTGCCTAAGTTACGGTCTCTAGTGAGGAGGTACCGACGAGCGCCATGATTCAGGATGATGTCGAAAAGAAGAAAGTCAGCGACATCCATAGCGCAGCCGGTGAGGAGGGTACGGGTAATGGCGTAAACGCGTAGCATAGCCGGTCATGACGGTGACCCAATTGTTGCTTGATGTTGAGATGAGAAAAGGGCCAAGGAGGTCAAGTCAAACGCGGAAGAACCCTTCTCCATGGATGCCAATGGGATGTAGTTGACCGACGGGAAGTATTCCTGGCTGCTTTAAGCGCCCGATTAAGTTGCAACTACCGACATACCGTTGTACGAAGCGACAACGGTGACCAGAAGAAGCCGCCCCTGACGCGGTCATTAGTGGTGGATGACACCAAGGTGTCCGCCAAACGGTTCATCCTGAAGCAAGCGAAGGACTGCTGACGGAGAGCTCAGACGGTCGATGATGGAACGTAAAGCCGGATCACAACGTTGTTCGTCCCCTATAATAAGCAGGTCCGAGATAGAGAAAACGCAGGCGTGCACAACAAAGTCTCGGGAAACTCACGAGACCGGACTTCAAACAACGAGTATTGTTGCAGGCAGAGAGCCCAACAATCGAGATGCCGGTAAAGTATTTGATCGAATAAACACGAGTATGGTGGTCAGTTACGACGTTCAAGGTGTGGCAGGGACAGAATTTCGCGACAGCTTAAACAAGAGTGTGTTTAGTGGACTAATTTCGCTCCGTTCTGGACAGTGGTTGGTGTGGGTGATAAAGCGGTCGTATCTGCCCTCAGTGACATTGAGCTATAGGACAGCACCAATTCCGCAGCCGCTGGCACTTGTGCGAACTTCTACGCGTGCGTTGGATCAAAGTGAGCTTAAACTGGAGAAGTCGCAAAGGCATCGATAAGTGCGGAAACAGCAGCATCTTGGGGCGAGACCCGTGTAAAAACAATGTCCTGGCTTTTTCAGGAGCGCAGTGAGCGGACGTGCCACAGCAGGGAGGAGGAGGAGGAGGAGGAAAAAAGAAGGGAAAGGCAGGGAGGTTAACCAGAAGCAGGTCCGGTTTGCTACCCTACACGGGGGAAGGGGTTTAAAGGGATTAAAAGAAAGGAGAGAGAGGGAAGAAAGCACTCGCAGTATAAACACATGCGGTTGTCCAACACTTCACAATCGGTCACTGAGGCCAGTCGACTTCATGAACTGTAAAAATGCCCGCGTCGCTTTGTAAGCCTGCGACGCGTGGGGCCACGGTCCAAGAATCTTTGTCTCTGAAAAAGGTCTGCTGTCTAATCGGTCTAACACACTCCGGAGAAGGTCACGTTCGGTCTCATAAAGATGACAAAAACACAACACGTGTTCCACCGTCTCCTCACAGTTGCACGAGTCACAGATTGGTGGGTCGGACATGCCCAGAAGGAATGAGTATGCTTTCGTAAAAGCCACTCCTAACCAGAGGCGGCAAAGTAAAGTTGCATCACGGCGGGGGAAGTTCGATGGAATTTGTAGCCTCATTGTAGGATCCAGCCGTTGGAGATGACAGTTCGTAAAAATCGGGCTGCTCCATGACGTTTCTCTCTCGGTTTGAGCGAGTAAACGAAGACCCCTCGCAGCGTCTGTCCTCGATAAGGGTATAGGAACAGTCAGGGTTTCCTTATGGGCTGACCGGGCGGCATCATCGGCAAGGTCATTACCAACGATGCCACAGTGCCCCGGCAGCCATTGAAAGATGATGTCATGTCCGTTCATGAGGGCTTGATGGAGAACCTCTCTGGTCTCAAACACCAGTTGTTCATGTGTCTTGCGTCGTAATGCTGACTGCAGACTCTGAAGGGCTGCCTTGGAGTCACAAAAAATGACCCACTTTCGAGGTGGTGTTTCTACGATGTAATTAACTGCAGCACGTAGAGCGGCAAGTTCTGTAGCCGTAGAAGTCGTTATGTGGGACACTTTGAACTTCCTTGTGACTTGTAAGGTCGGGATGATAAAAGCGCCTGTGGAGCTGGTGGCTGAGACAGATCCATCGGTGTAAACTTGCGTTCTTAACTCATATGCATCGTTCAGCAATGACAATGTCAACTGTCGTAGAGCTACCGTGGAATGACTGAGCTTGTTCGTAATTCCCGGAATCGTGAGGTGTACTTGTGGCTGCCGTAGACACCACGGGGGTGACAGTGGTCTTGCTGCTGGTGTAAATCCCGATGGAAGGCAGCCTTGATGTGTCGCAACAAGTTTCGAAAACGTGGCCTGAGGTCTTTGTGCCGGCAAAACAGCAATGTGATGACTGGGTACGCGACACAGGTGTCGAATGTGTGCTCTGAGGTTGTCAACCGTGATGTATGTTGGAATCAAGTAGTCTCTAGCAATCACGATTGTTGCATGAGTCGAGGCGCATCGTGGAAGTCCAAGACATGTCCGCAGAGCCTGGCCTTGCAAACTTTGGAGGGTACGAATATTTGTTTTGCATGTATTCGCCAAAACCGGCAAGCTGTATCGTAAAAAGCCCAGAAACAGTGTTCTGTACAGCTGCAGCATGGACCGTACCGACGTTCCCCAAGTTTTTCCACACAGGAACTTCATTATATGTATAATTGAAATTAGTCTCCGCTTCAGGTAGATGCAGTGGGGGCTCCATGAAAGGTTCCTGTCAATAATCACACCTAAGAAGCGGTGAGACTTCTGGTATGTAATATCCTGGCCATTGAGAGAAACAGGGTACGGTGACATGGGTTTGCGCGTAAAGGCAATGAGCGCACATTTTTCGATGGACATAGTAAGGCCTTGTTTTCGGAGATAGGAACAAGTTAGGGTGGCTGCCCGCTGAATTCTTGCGCGCACTTGAAGACGAGTCACCGCAGAAGACCAAAGACAAATATCGTCGGCGTAGATCGACAGGTGTATTGTATTGGGTAATAGTTCAGCAAGGCCAATCATAGCTAGGTTAAACAGAATAGGGCTCAATACCCCGCCCTGTGGGACGCCGCAGTAGGTATAATAGTTGGCAGAGGGGCCATTTTCGGTCTGCACATAGAAGGACCTTCTGGTCAAATAGTCTCTGATCCATTGAAACATACGGCCACCGATTCCGACAGCCTCCAGTGATTCAAGGATCGCTTCATGTGTGACATTATCGTACGCCCCTTTCACATCAAGAAAGAGCGCCACTGATATGCGCTTGAGACATTTTTGTTGCTGTATGTACGTTGTCAGGTCGATAACATTGTCTATTGAAGACCTGCCTCGCCGAAAGCCTGTCATTGAGTCAGGGTATATACTGTGGCGTTCAAGGTACCATTCTAAGCGTGTAAGGATCATTTTTTCCATTACTTTACCTACGCAACTTGCCAGGGCAATAGGGCGATATGATGTCAGGTCTAAAGGCGACTTCCCTGTTTTTAGTAGCGGTACAAGCCGACTTATTTTCCATTGCAGAGGAACAATTCCGTCACGCCATGAGCGGTTGTAGTAATTCAACAGCTCTTGCCTGGCCTCCCGTCCAAGATGGACAAGAGCTGCATAGGTGATGCCGTCAGGCCCTGGTGAAGATGAACGTCGAGAAGCAGCCAAAGATGCGTCAAGTTCTTCCATAGTAAATGGAAGTTCCATTTCTGGTACGCGAGACACAGGGACGACACTAACACCTTCGGCGTGGGGGGTGACACACACGCCGGCGATCCGCGCACAAAAATTATTTGCCACCTCAAGTTGCGTCTGGCAGTGATGTAGGGCTAAGGCCATGAAGGGATGTCGCTGTTGTGGAGACGAGCGGAGGCCACGAACTGTCCTCCAGATGTATGAAAGTGGTTTACGAGGGTCCAGGGATTCACAAAAGGACTTCCAACGTTGTTCCTGCAATTTGTCCAAACGGCGCTGGATTTTCTTCTGTGTTCTTCGTGCCATTCTCAGGTCACAAACTGCCTTCGTGCGCCTGTACCTCCTTTCAGCTCGTCGTCGAAGTGCCGTTAGCCTCTCCAGTTCTACGTCAAATTGGGAACGGTTCGCTTTCAATGTTAGGAGGCATGAAGCTTCTCTCATTGCCTCTGAGATGGTTTCCTCTAGGCTATGGCCCAAGTCTTCTCTGCATGCATTTTCCATATGTAGCTTGAATTTAGTCCAATCGATACGTTGTACTGCATTCGACGAGGAGGAATTGTTTAGCCCCCTGATCTTCAAGTAAGTGGGAATATGGTCACTTCCATGCGTTTCTATGTCTGAAAACCACTGTACTTGCGAGCTGAAGCATCGTGATACCAAAGTCAAATCCAGGCAACTGCTGTACTTGAGGCCTCGCAGGTATGTAGGACTGCCGTCATTCATCACACAAAGGTCGTGATCATTGGCGAATGTTACCAGATTCCTGCCTCTGGAATTGATTGCCGAGCTACCCCAGAGTAAGTGATGTGCGTTGAAATCGCCCGTTATAATCCAAGGACCACTGGTATGTAACAATATGTCTCGCAGTCTATCGCATTCAAATCGTCCTGACGGCGATAAGTAGACACCAATGAGTGTGAATGACACGTGTTTCTTTTTTACACGTAGGCAGACATACTGATTGTCATCATGTGGTTGTACTGCATGGTGGGCATACGTAAAATCCGTGCGGATGTAAACGACAATTTTGCTGCGCTCCTCGCACGTCGACGACAAAAATGGTTCGTACCCTGACAGTTTGATGGGAGTAAGTACGTTGGGTTCACAAATAACGATTATGGGAATCCGATTTGTGAAAACATATTGACGGAAGGATGAGATGCGGGACCTCAAGCCTCTGGCGTTCCACTGTAAAATCGAAGCTTGTCTGACCTCAGTGCGAAATGACAGTATTGGACGAGCCATGGTGTCTACTCAAGGCTTGCAAGTACTGGATTTAGAGCATCCAGTACCTGTAGTGCACTTTGAGCTGACGGCGTTTTTAGCTTGCCTAGGAGCACGCGAATGGCGTTCATCATTGATCGAAGCATCGCGATCACTTGTTTGTCCTCTTCAGGCAGTTTATCGGCGGGAGGTTCAGCATTCGTGGTTGCCGATGTGCGCTGTGGCTTTGCGGGTGGCTGTGGTCTTGGCAACCTAGGCCAAGCTGCATCAACCGCAGTCTCACTTTTTCCAGCATTCTGGTTCCTATCAGCCGTGACCGGTCTGGGCGGCAAGGGCGGTGGAGCCGGTGGATATGCGACAGACGCGGTAGAGACGCTGATTTTCTTCAACGAACGTCGGCGACGATATCGCCGCTTTCTGATGGTTTTGGCAGCCTCTCGGTGAGACGAATGGTCTCTCGCCATTTGTTTTAATACAGCCAGCTCCCTTTTCATGTTTGGGCAATCCTTTGACGAAGCTTCATGGGGCCCATGACAATTCGAGCATTTAAGAACAGTGGCCCTGCAATCATCCGCGGAGTGCCTTTCAGCGCAGCGAGAACACACTGCTGCATTCTCGCAAACGCTTCTCACGTGGCCCAGCCTCATGCATTTGAGGCATTGTAGTGGCTTCGGTACGAAAGGTCGCACAGGATGTCGAAAGTGGCCTACCTTTACATATGAAGGTAGACAGTCTCCCTTGAACACTATCTTCAAACAGCGTGAGCTGCCCAGGCGGGTAACACTCGCGATGACATCAGCTTCACTGGCTGGTTTCACAAGAACTTCCAAGTCGGAGCTGGGAATCGCGGAATCTACATCGTAGATGACACCGGTGACGATGTCAGAGCCCAGCGGGATGTGGGAACGGACCTTCATTCCATCCAGGTCGGTGACGTTGCGCAGGGTATTCAGTGCGGCTGCATGAGTAACGTCGATCGCCAGGACGTTCTTGCGCGTGTTTACTCTGATGTCGATAATTTCATTCGGCACCAGTGCCTCTAGCAGCACCGAAACGGTTTGCCTGTTGAGGCGTTTCATGTTCCCGTTGGGTACAGCAGGAACAAAGAGGATGGTGTTGGTCGCAGGCCTCTGTTGTGGTCTTTCATTCAATGTGCTCGAGGACGAAGAGGTCCTGGTGTTGCGTCTCTTCGCCTTACGGCTCATAACAAGTTCGAAGTCGTCATCGTCGGAGGCCTCCTCGCTGCTCAGTGAGTAGATATGGGTGTCCTCGCTGTCAGAGTTGCTGTGAGGGCCAGTTCGCTTTCTTGACGCGGCCACCGCTGACGTCGCCGAATCTGGCAGACGTCCGGGTTGGTCCGCGTCCATCGCCCACGAACAAAGAATCGACTTCTCAGAGGTACACGTATAATTCCACAAAATGGCAAGAGATACTCAAAAAACGTTCTGCCAAGCAGACACTTCGTCGTCGTTCGGCAGCGGATATAAAATTAACTTAAGATGAATACGCACAGCAGGGAGACTTGTTGTTGAAACGGCAGTACTAAGAGCACAACTCGGTGATGCTTCGGACATCTTTATCCGAACAGGAAATGGTAAAATTCTTCACGGAGTCATATTTGGCTTGATCAGGCTGGATATATCTGCCGCGTTGACAAGACGGCCGAGCCCATACAGCGATTTCATGGCGTCCGAAGCAGCATTTTTATGGATTCCGCTAGAGGTCAGCATAGCGAAATAACTCTGTAATGGCGGTTAGCGCTGAATATATGGGCGTTGATATGGCTGCATAATGTTGGCGAAAAAACCATGTCATTGTCCTGGTAGCTCATGCAAGTTGTCCCCTTGAAGCCACGGAGAAGCGAATCTACCATGCGCTCGAATGTGCCCGGTGTATTGCAAAGACCTAAGGGCATGGCTTTAAATTGATAGAGATCATCCGAAGTTTAAAATTTGTTTTTTCCGGCCCAGTTGATCAAGAGAAATCTACCATTAATCCGAGTGGTGATCAATAGACAAAACATATTTGACACTGTGAACGCGGTCGAGTGTGGCGTCTATACATGACTCCCTTGCCCCACGCCCCTTACTCACCTGACCTCGCTCCGTGCTACGTTTTTTTTTTTTTTGTGCAATTTCACGACGTAGAATTGGTGAAGGAAAGAATGAGAAAGGAGCTATCAGCGATCAAAACAGACGAGTTCGAAAAATGTTTCGAAGAATGGAATCGCAGATTCGACAAATGTATTAAGTGTAATAGAGAGGCTTCGAAGGTGATAAGGTTGTTTTCAAAAAACAATTCCGGTTACTTTTCGGTATCCGCTTTTATAATGACAATATTTAGGAGAACCTATATTCAGGATTATTACTAAAGAGATTTGAATTCACGGTACTTCTCAAGAGATCCAATTGATACGTATATTTGTAACTGCCTTCTGCATTCGACAAGGGATATGTCGGCAATTCCGGAATAACGCCTTCGCTTACCGCTCGTTGCGTCTTGCGCCGCGCACTTCGCTCTAGAAAACGGTGCAGCGCGAATGACAGAAAAATTACAAATATTGTATCAATTGCGTCTGGCTATAGCAAGTGGACAAAGCGTTTAAATGGAATGTAACATGAAGCCTTTGTGCATGGAGTGAATGTTAAGGAGTGTGTCCATGTGCGTTCTCGGTCCTGGGTAATGTGACTTCGGCGTAGAGGATGAGAGACGTCTCTTGAAGCAGACTAAGAGGAAACTAAACGCTTCATACAAAATATACTAAGACAGCAGGTAATAGGGAACATGTGGCGGTAAGGGCGCTCCAGAGCAACTGGGTGACTGGTGGCGACTCTTTGAGCTAACAATGGGCCGGTTCTGCTAAAAATGCCCTTGCCAATCCATTGTCAGTAGGAACAAGGAGGGTCAGGTGCTGATATCACCCGCGTTTCATTCCTTCTCGTCGCGGAAGAGTTGGTGCTGGGCACCACCAGGCCCCTCACTTCGACTCGCGGGAAGGGTTGAGCAGTTCAGTGGAACTTTGAAGGCTCCAACCGTGGCACAGAGGCAAGGACCTCGAGAGGGCAAGCTGTCAGTGGATGTTTGAAGCATAGCACAAAATCAACCACCTCAGAAGAACGCGGAGGAGCACCCGTCGCCTTGATGATAGGCACGTAGTGTGGCACTATAGTAAGTATGAGGGGCTATAGCAATCACCTTAACCGTAGTGCTCCTATTCTACTGTCATCATCATTACTATTATTATTATCTATTTGTCTTCTCGCTATGTTGAAGCATGCCAAAGCAGGACCCGTCACGCCAAACAATCGTTTGGCGTGACACCATTCACTAATTTATGTCGTTCTCTCGTTTGGCGTCACGCCAACCAGACTCTACATACTCCAATCACCGTCTACAGCACGCAGTGAGGTCGCTAGGCTCGCAGGAACATTGCTTCTGCCAACGTGGGAAAAGCAGCTCACGTGGTCAATTAAGTTACTGCATAATCAGGTATAGGATCCTGTGCTCCAAACTTCATCAAGACCTTTCTTAAAACTTGAGAGAGTTTCATTTGTAAGGGTATCGCGTACCGCGACGCTTGGATCACTCGTAACCTACGACCGAATTACAGCCCCTAATCGAGTTCATCAAAGCACCTCTGAAGAGCCTCATGGCACGACTCTCCTGAACGATCGATATACCATGCCGGTTATTGAGACCCATGGGACAACATGATTGCACACGACCTAGGAAGAAATACCTGCCTTGCCGTGCGGCACGTGCTTCATTCAACACTGTGCTTTTAATACGTATAAACTGCGGGGTCCTCGTCCGAGGTGGTGAAATACGAAGTTCCATTCACATCCCCGTTTTGATCTTTACAAAAACTGTCGCGGTACAAGACGCCGAGCCACAGGTCGCTGAGAGAGCAATAAGCAATGATAAGTCAAATTCGTAAAGCATTTCGAGGACAATCCATAACGTGGCCAGACCCCTTGTCCCCTTATCTCGGAACCATTTTTATCAGACGACCTGCAGTGAGCTGTAGAAGTGTCGGTTTGACAACTATGCCGTCAGTTTCTTTGCGTAACTCAACTGACAGCCAATCGTCAGGCGCTCAGCGACTCAGCTTTGGCATAATAGTCGCTACGTGGGCTTTCATCCTTGCCTTTCTCTCTTCCCGTTCACTCGAAAGGCACTTCTCGCACTCCTCGCACTTCTCGCGCTTCAGTGCGCTTTGTGATCGGTAAGGATCACAGTCGAGCCTACTGACAAGAGCGTGCAGCTCGAGTTCGAACAGCATTGCCAAATCAGGCCTCGTGGTATAAAGTGAACACCAACTGACGCTAAAGCTGTGGCAGCTAGATCCTTTGCTTTTGTTTGCAGCAAACTGCCTTTATTCCACGTTCAAACTCTTTCTTTTCCTTCTTACCTCAAGTTCGTAAAAAGTTATTTTCATGGACGAACGCGTGAGGGCGTTCCGTTATATGTCCCATAGCTCATTTCATACTCGCGCCGTTCGCCTAGTTGAATATATAGAAAGCTGGAGCAAAAAAAAAAAAAAAAACAAGAAAAAATGGAAATGCAAGACGCCAGATGCCAGGAAAACAAAGTAGTGAGCTCAGAAGGAGCGATAAGACGCCAACTCTGAACAGGACAGGAAACACCTCGGCAAATGGCACCAAGCAACCGGCGGCGCCGCAGTTTGCCTGCGAGCGGCTCGCTGAGCCTTTCGGAGCTTATGCTCGTAGCCTCTCTCTCCCCTCCCCACCTATTCTCACGGCTAACACACTTCGCTGTTGTCGTGTCTTATGGGCGGCGGGTCTAGATCTGCACAGTGTTTGTCTTCTCTTTAATCGGAAACACTTCTTTCTCTTTACTATGTCTTTATTTTTCTACCTTGTTCGTCGAGTACCTACACAGCTGGGCAAATCGAGGGACTGCCGACCTCCAGCTCTGCTCTCTACAGTAGCCTCTGCGCCGCCGTTTACTGCCTCCCTACGAGTATTCAAGATAGGTACTCGGGGGCAAAGAGTGCCAGAAAGGAACGTGTGATGCACAGGTCGGGATTACGGCCACGAGCTTGCATTATAGAGCAGCCGGGCAGACCCGCTTATCGCATTACTAGGGGAGGGAACATGTTTTTGGCCAAAACCAGCGCACGAGATTACCTGAGCTTCACTACGACTTGCGTTGCCGCCTGTGTCTCGGTTGTTGGCTGTCCAAACACCTATTAGCCGGCCGAAGGGCGAAGGATCGCTTTCAACGGTGTTTCCCATTTTCCTTGCGCTGTCGCGTTGCCTCGCTCTCTATGTCGCGACTCTTTCGTATACCCTCAGGTCAATTTTTGCTTGCTGATGGCGCATAAAGAGGGAAGGCTGTTTTTTTTCCTTTTTTTTTTCTTTGTCGGGTTTCGCGTTGGAATAGAATGGTAGATATCAGGCTGGGAGATAGGCCAGTTCCGTAGCAAGAAATCCAACGCGCACTCTTACCGCCGGCTCACCCCTGGGAGAAAAATAAACGAAAAGTCGAAAGGAAATGAGGTGTACTAAACTTGGTACTAGCTTTCGTCACCGCTTTATAGAGAGAAAGAAAATATAATGTCTGCAATGTACAGAAAAGGAAGCTCCATACTTTTACGCGACAACGTTGTTCCATGAGCGTACTAGTAAACTCTGTATTCGTGGGATATGAGGTTGTTCAAGGAAGAAAAGGAAACCATCTGCGCATGTCAAAGCAGTCTTGAGCGGGAAAGGGCCTCACCAAACCCGGTGCCGCGAGAGTCGCACGTAATGCGTTATGCAGGCGCCGTCAGGGAGTTACGACGTCACAAAGCTGGAAAAGAGCCATTGAAGTTTAAAGCCGGGCCGGTAAAATCTGAAATCACAGGCTACGTGCTCAGCTAGCCATCTTGGCGTTCAAGGAGCTACGGCCCTTCTGTGGTAAGATACTGAAAGTGGGTCGAACAAGAAAAAAAAAAACAACATCATAGTTGTGCCTAAACAGGCGAGATTATAACGAGTCAGGAAATTCGCTTCGCTTGGCATTTCGGTTTAGTACCCGCAGAAATTGACAGCTCCGGAATAATTTAGTCCACCTGGGTTTCGTTAACGTGCTCCTAAATTTAATTAACACGGGCGTTTTTGCACTTCGCGCTTATCGAAACGCGACCGCCGCGGCGGACAATCGTAACCTGCAACAAAACAGCTGCAGCAGCAAAACACCATAGCCACTGACTCTTCGCGGTAGGGTATTGCGTTCTAATTATACTTTCCTAGATCACAAAACTGTTCTGACGGATGCCATTTGAAGTAGCATCGGGGAAATATGACATCGTTTTCGAGATTAAAATTCAACCTGAGAAGTGTTTCAAAATAAATAAATGTACTACACCATCAAGCGCAGAAGCGCAGTGGTGTATTAGCCAATTTCATATCTTCTGTGATTTACAACGCCGCACTCTATAACAATAGGTGTCTCGATGTTCAAGCTATAGTCCCCAAACAAGAAGTCGCGGCAGTCAAAATATGCCTTGTGGTCGAAGTGCACGTCAACGAAGGGCCAGTTCCTGACTCATGCATATGACGTACAGGAGCACTACAAATTCCAGCATGCGACGGATAATACGTACCGCAACTTCGGGAGTAATTTAGAATGACTGAAGGTTGGACAAGTTGTTAAGAATATACAGAACTCAAAGCCTGGCGTGCAGACGCAGATACCAACAGAACAAAAAATGTGTTTTGTCTGTGTTGTCCTTGTCGTTCTGATTGTGCCCGTGTTTGCACGCCTGCCTTTTAGTATGACTAATTCGTGAGCGAGTTTGCCCATTTTCAGGGGCGGAAGATAGAGAAAGCTAGGAGAGGAATGCTTGTCAGAAATTGATTGCAGTTACTAAGCAGAGAACAGTGTCGTTCAAACGAAGAACGATCTTGAATATTGCTTGTGTAAACATCCGTTCGGTAGTATGACTGGGTTTGGTAGGTCCTGTCAAAGATACATTGGCAGTGTAGCTGCTTAGCGCAATCATTTTCTTGTGTCTGCTGAGTCATTCGCGTAAATTATGTCACTTTTGTTAAATGTTTGGTTCATATTACGTGAAACACACAGTATATTGATGCGTGTAAGTACGTTCAGTGGCAGCGACTCCGAAACAAGTGCAAGGTTCCCATGCCGAAAAGCACCACGGAAAGTCTGCATGATTGGGCGATGTTGGTCCACCCGTCGTCATAACGCAATATCCTTTCAACAGCGGAGCTGTTTAAGCCGCGCGTAATGTGTCAACCGCGAACAGAAAATGTGGCCCGATCCTGGCGGTAGTGCGTCAGAAAGGGTCCAATCGCAATGGCACATACCCATGAGAACTGGCGAAGCTGGGCCTGGCTAAGTCTAGGTAAGCATGGTTAGGAGTACTTAAGCTTAGTCATTCATTGATAGCAAATCTATAGCCAATCAATAACTAATCAATCATCGACAAATAATCAATAAATTCCGGAAAATTCTGGGGATGACTTGGTAGTGCTTAGCCTAGCCCAAATACCTGGCCAATACTTTGCGATAGCCAATCTATAGCCAATCAATAGCTAATCAATAGTCAGATCAATAATCAATAAATTCCGGAAAGTGCTGGCGATAACTTGGTAGAGCTTAGCCTAGCTCAAAAGCCAGGACTAGCTAAGTGTCCATCAGCTCCGCTGTCTCTTTAGCATTGTGCCTCCAGTGCAAGCTACGCTAATTTTTTTACGCATGAAATTCTTTTAGCTCCCGTCGTCGGCGACCTTCAGATGACATTGAGCCAAAAGCCAGAGCCGTTATCTGGGCACTCAAAACGAGAATCATGCCGGCAAGTTGCGAGAACAAAACGAGATCATCCAGGCAACCAGTCAAAACTTAACGAAATGCGGTTTCTGGCCCACAACCCACAGGGCCGCATTACATAAGCTAGTTTCTCCAAACAACTTAAAAAAATAAGGCTTCCGAGTTCTTTCTAATGTTTCTTCAAGCTGTAACTTCTAGTACGCTGAAGTTTTATTTGTCATTTCCAATAGCGACGTTCAAAAGGCATATGCAGGAGACAGGCCTCACATTTGCAGCTGACCACTTCGATGCGACAAGAAAAAGTGGCGGCAGACGCTGAGTGCGTTAGACTGTTGATAGAAGAAACGCATTTGAAGGCGGCGGCACCACAGGCAGCAAAAGTCACGATATGGTAGCCATTTCATACTTGCATCTACTCTCGATTACGCGAGAGCCAGCATTTAAAAAAAAAAAATTTTGTTATGACTGAAGTCAGAGTCGCGTCATCTTATCGCACTTCCCGTGGTGCACTTCAGGGTGGAAACCTTACGATCGTTGGTCACTCGGACCTCGATTGCCACATAACATATAGTTACATTTAACAATATAACTCGATGTTTTAAGTAACGCGAAAGAAGCATTTAACAAATGTGGCTGATCATACGCGAATGAGACCAACAGCATGATTTCGTAGCTGTCTTGGGTTACTTAGGTTATTATTGGAGTGATTATTTGGCTATTATTGAAGTTCAGTTGTGCAAGTCTTTAAATAGTCGTCTTATGGCACAAGATTTATCAGAAATTTAGGTATAGCGCGCCCAGAAACACGCAACAACATTGTTTTCATGACGTCACCTTTTACGGGGTTCGTCTTACCAGGCTGTAAAGAAGGCTCGCAATTTATATATATATATATATATATATATATATATATATAGCAACATGTTCCATCATCGGCACATATGGTTCCAGTTCTTTCAGTCGTGTTTCGAAAGAACGGAACCCGCATAACCGTCGTAAAAAAACTTGCAGTTTCGCTCATAAAGCCAAGCCGTGACGCGATAGCTAGTGCAATATTATTCACTGTAAATATCGAACTGTTTAGTGCGGCATCGGTTGGACTAAATATCCACAGTCCCGCGCAAGCAATCTGCTTTCGGGTAGAACAAGCAAACATTTTTTCAATGACGACTCTAGACGACTCTAAGGATGCACTCAGCGGTAGGGAACAGACACGGTCCCTTTTAAAGCGAAGCTTTATTAGCCTTGTCCCGCATGTTATAGGTATAATGTAAGCGCTATCGACTACGCAGATGCCCACTAACGTGTTAAAATGCCGTACTTTCACAACTCATGGAAATACTGCCACAAGATATAATCCTGTATAAGCACATAGTGGCGTCACGAGGGAGTCATGCAGAAGACAAAGATAATGTTCAATAGGCTGGCAAGGAAACAAGAATTCAGGATCGCCAGTCAGCCTCTAGAGTCTGTAAAGGAGTACGTTTATCTAGGTCACAGGGGACCCTGATCACGAGAAAGAAATTTACAGAAGAATAAAATTGGGTTGCAGTGCATACGGCAGGCATTGCAAAATCCTGACAGGGAGCTTACCACTGTCGTTGAAAAGAAAAGTGTACAATCATTGCATTCTATCGGTGCTAACATATAGGGCAGAAACTTGGAGGTTAACAAAGAAGCTCGAGAACAAGTTAAGGACCGCACAAAGAGCGATGGAACGAAAAATCTTAGGACTAACGTTAAGAGACAGGAAGAGAGCGGTGTGGATGAGCGAAC
Organism: Dermacentor silvarum; assembly: GCF_013339745.2. Classification (NCBI taxonomy): domain Eukaryota; kingdom Metazoa; phylum Arthropoda; class Arachnida; order Ixodida; family Ixodidae; genus Dermacentor; species Dermacentor silvarum. The sequence goes on along the minus strand of NC_051154.1, from coordinate 200,179,048 downwards.
AAACGGGGATAGCCGATATTCTAGTTGACATTAAGCGAAAGAAATGGAGCTGGGCAGGCCATGTAATGCGTAGGATGGATAACCGATTGACCATTAGGTTTACAGAATGGATACCAAGAGAGGGGGAGCACAGTCGAGGTCGGCAGAACACCAGATGGGGTGATGAAGTTAGGAAATTTGCAGGCGCAAGTTGGAATACGCTTGCGCAAGACAGGGGTAATTGGAGATCGCAGGGAGAGGCCTTCGTCCTGCAGTGGACATAAAATACAGGCTGATGATGATGATGGCGCAGTGGCTGAGAGAACCAGCGCATGAAAACAGACACATAAAACATCCCAACTAGTGAACTCACGCTTGGTTATGGTAGTATGTGCAAATCAGGTAATAAAGGTAGACAGAAAAAAAAAAGGGGGGGGGGGGAGAAGAAGGCCTAAGAGGTGAAACTCACTACTGGCACTCGGTGGGTAATAAATTCGAGTCGTCGCTAGGCATTGCTGATATCTTTTTTTTAACCATAATTTCTTTATAAACTTCTCGAGGCACTTTGGCATTCCTGCAATGGTCAGCGGCATCCTTCGCGGACAACAGGTGTGAGCTCATAATTTGAGCTCACTGTAAAAAATTGGGGCGAGAGCGTTGGGATCCGCCTTTATCACCGGCGTGCAGCTTATCATTTACGGCCGTGGAGGCTTTTCATCATCCCAATGAAGGTGCTCACATGACGCTCTTGTTTAAGCTGTACAGCGTGGCCGATGACTTTCTTTTTTGCGACGGGCAAGGTGCGCCATGCACCAGACGTTATTTTATACAGGGTGTTTCATTTTAGCTGCACCAATTTTTAAATATTGCCTGTGGCAGATAGCACAATTATAATCCTTGATATAAACTACTCAATGAGGGGGCCATTATTACTTCCACGGGAAATCAAAACGTCTAATTGAATATTTGACGTAATTACGCTAATTAACTTTTTATTAATTAGTTTACGGCACATCTTTCAATCTCCGAATTATAGCCGCTGAGTTCGCAAGGTGTATCCAATTGGAACGAATTCTCAAGACTGAACCAGTTTCGAGATATTAATTTTCAAAGTGTCCGATGAAATGCAAAGGCGTTCCAGAAAAACGCTGTTTTACTGCGTTGAAGCACAAAGTTAACTGGAACGCCCATGCATTTGGTGCAGCTAAAATAAACACCCTGTACATGTTCCGGCAAGCGAAAGCTCCTTCAGTTTTGACCAAAACAAGTAATTGTTTTGGCCTATCGTTTCCTACTTTTCTTTCTAAGTCTTTGTTTTCCTGTTAGCGCAACCATGTATTCTTCTAATTTAAACAAGTGCATAGACATGATTGTAGAAGAACAGCTGGATCATTCGAAGAGGTGGACATTCCTAACAAGAGAAATCGAAACACATATTCAACTAATTAACAAACATTGAGTGATGAACTTCCTAATTATTTACTTTACGGCACATATCTAGTAGTTTACGAATTGTAGGCAGCGTGTTTGCAAAATGTATCCACTTGAAATGAATCTGCAGGATTACATAGCGTTCAACACATCAATTCCCAAAGTGTGGGGCAAAATACATACCTTTCCAGTTACTTTCGTGTTTCAATGCGTAAAAAAAGCGTTTTGTTAAAAAAAAAATGACAGGAATAACACCGCATTTTTCATTGAGAGTATGATGATGCATATCTCCAAATTGGTGTCATTCTGAAAATTCATTACAAATGGACATGCCTTGCAAGCTCACCGGCTACAATTCGTTAATTGCAATACTGTGGCGTAAAGTAATTATTCAAGAAGATAATTAGTTATATTTATTAATGAGTTGAATATGTGTTTCGATTTCTCGTGAAAGTAATGCCTGCTTCCCTCAATGACTGGAGTTATTTTATCTCAAAGAGGCGATTTTAAAAATTCCGGGAAATGTAAAAATGATCACACCGTCATCCGTTCTGCCAGTTCGCTTAAGAAAATAAAAAAAAAAAGTCGACACGACAATATAATCATATTGGTATCAGAAAGGGGTGTCCACTGCTCAGAAAAATAGAGCAATCTTTTTAAAATACCGGAAAGCAAGAGTTAAGAATTCATGGGACCATTTTAGTTTTCATAGGGTAGTCCAGGCGTGAACACGGAAAGTTACACGGGAATTTTAGCTCACAACTATGGTGTAGTAGAATATGGCAGTGTGTCGTCCGACGGCGAAAATTTTGATCTTTTTGCGATGACGGTCGGAGGTGCTGTTATACACCGGTATACTGCAGCGTCGTCTGTCGCTGCATCCTGGAGCCATTGTTGGTAAGCAAAGCCATTACATTGCAAGGCCTCCGGGATCAATAGTGCAGTTCTCGCGGAGATCGTGCATGCACGTGCGGAGTTTGCCGATTCCTGGCTTCTGTTTTTCCTGCCGCATTGGTAGTTTCTTTATGTGCATGGCAGACTCGATGTTTGCGAACGTTGTTTTTTTTTTTTTGTGCATCGGTGTTCCGGCAGAACGAGTAGAACCAAGGTCGATCCACATAGGTCGCGAAGCTTCGGGCGAAAAGCGGTTCAGAACCAATTGTCACCGACATCAGCGAGGGTGGTTATGGGAGCAGCGATTGAAGCGCGACTATGTTTGGAGAGAATAAGCATTGGGAAAGAAAAAAGCGTTTTTTAATTAAAGTGAGACGCAGTTAGATTCATTCAACGAAAATAAATTCCTAATTCATTTCTTATATGCATGGCGACAAAAGAAGATACCGCTCTATTTTACGTGATCATTATCAATAAATACCTTTTTTAAGCACCCACCGATAGCGGCGGGCGTTGACGCCGCTATCACTTCCAATGCAATGCAGCTCTTCGAGTGCGTGGAAAGGCGCGCTCGTAAAGTTCACCTGTTAGAATACGCCCCCCTCACACGTTGTTTTGTTTTGCATGTCGACGGTGACGCGTGTAGTTTTATTGTTTATTAACCTGTGCAGTCAAAAGCCGTGAGTTGCGATCGTCAGATACTTGTTTACTTTAGTTGTTTTCGCGCGACAGTGCTGGCCGACGGGCTTGGCGTCCGACGAAAGGACGAGCACTCTACGCAATCTACGCCCAAAGCGTTCGTCGGCCTCCAAAGAAAGCATGTTCCGTGCAGCTATGCGATTTTGACACCGTACGGCTGACCTTTTGCTGCATTGCTTCCTGCGCTGAAAGCTCGGAACGCGCATCAAGTTGAATGGCGGGGCATTTGAATATACAGCTCTAATGGCAGGCCTCCGAAAACAAATTTCGCGCCTATGAGAACTAAATTATGTCACTTCTGTTTTTAATGTACATGACGTCAAATTATTTTTTTTTCGCCGGAAGTGTTCCCTCCTCACACAGATGGCGCTAAGCCTCATGAACCGCCGATAAGCCGCCGTGTTTTTAACGTATGGGCTTCTATGGAAGCTTCGCTACCAGGTGTATTTACCTTGGTAGAACTCCGGGCTTCTTCAGACCGGGTACATCGGGCACTTTGGCTGTATTCCTGCCCTTCGGCGCCCTTTGAGGAGTGAATTGTCCAAATGGTCCAAACCACGGCAGTCCAAACGATTGTGGTAGCATTCCCCATAGCACGATATTTTTTGTTCTTTAGAGGAACCTGGCAACCGCTTTTCTAGCTGATGCAGGTGAAAGGATGCTCGGGTGCAACCCAGCTGGCACAGGGGTGGTGTTCATTCTAGGCTATCTCCTTCGTCGTATAACTTCAAAATACTTTGGTAACAAAAAAAAAAAAAAAAAACACATGCGTGCATACAACGAAACTAGCACACGAGCGTTCTTTTTTATTTACCTTCTTCGGTCAAAACATAAGTAGGCGATTGGGGACACTAATATGTGATTGCAAACGTGCAAGCTTAGACGGCGTAGAGCAGCTTGATTTATTTATGGCAATAATGCATTATAATAGTCGTTTTATTTATTTGTTTTGCGAATTGTAATAATTTCAACTGTGTTTTGAGAGTGTTCATATAAATGAAGAAAGTTTCTTACTACACATTTAAATTTTGCGCGCTAAGCACACCTATCGCTCACAGGGCTCTTCTGGTGGCTTTTTTACCCGCCGTAGTTGTTCAGTGGCTATGATGTTGGGCTGCTGGGCACGAGGTCGCGGGATCAAATCCCGGCCACGGCGGCCGCATCTCGATGGGGGCGAAATGCGAAAACACCCATGTAATTAGATTTAGGTGCACGTTAAAGAACCCGAGGTGGTCCAAATTTTCCGGAGCCCCCCACTACGGCGTGCCTCATAATCAGATCGTCATTTTGGCACGTAAAAACTCATAATTTAATTTAATTTTCTGGTGGCTTCATCGCAAAAGTGACTACGGTTCCCCTATTGTTTTGCTGTCTGGACGACACCGTATAGCCCCATTTCAGTACAACATACCACAACCTTCTTAATATATCAGGAACGTTTATTCGCGCATTCTTATTAGACGGCACTTACGATTGAGACGGATTCCTATTGCGAGCATTTCTTTTTATCTTTACAGGCGTACCAGGAGGACTAAGACACGGGTCATTCAGCCAATTAGACGCCGTGGCTTCGAGAAGAGACACACACGAGAAAGTCCAATTGAGCATCAGGCAAGACGTCGCCATAACATGGCGCTCTTACGCACACTCGCAGCGAAGTGCGCGCAGATGGGCGCACAGAAAGACAAGCACATAAGCAACAGAGCCTCCAGCCACAGCATCGCGCGCCATATAATCTGTCAGGGGCTTCTTCTGCGCCATTGATTTCCATTGGCCGTTCGAAACGGCCGCGCTGTCAGACGGACAACTCTCGCGAGTATCGCCTCTCTCCTTCTCTCCAGGCCGCGACTTCTTACGGCCACTGACAAACGATCTCCGAAGTGTTCGGGAGCAGTGGTCGACTTAATCAGTCGCCGTCGCTGCGATGCTCGCCCTATGAAACTGCGCGCCGGCCCTTCCACCCGCCGCCATCTCAGCTCGCCGCAGCTGCTGTTGTCTCCGTACTCGGAAGCGCACGCACGCAAGACGACCGGCTCTTGAGATAACCACCCTCACAAGAAGCGGCGGCCGCCACCCGTCCAAGCTTTTCGTGCCCAGGCCGCCTCATCTCAGCTGCCTTGGGCTTGGAAAGCCCGAGTGTGGGCGGAGAGAGAAAGGAGCAGGAGCGGTAAGGAGCGGGATGCTGAGACAGCACATGATAACTTGTCGGTTATTCCGAAGGATTTGTCTGGCCTTGGATTCCAAGCGAGATTATTATTGACATAACAGAGGTCTATACGCTCACTTCGGCGGCTCACGGAATTCTGCGCGCCGAGGATTGGACCACTGGCATCGTCTAAGCAGTGCCTCTGATGATATGAGGGGCGTCTCCCTCCATCTTCTGACCCGCTGTATCCTTTCTTCATTCATTAATTCAGTGTCGACTGCTGCTGTAGCCATGATCCTTGATTTAAGTTTCTGAAGACAGACGTAGACTGTGTCGAAGAAGGCGAAGGGCCATCCACGGAGCATATCTTACAGCTTCATGCCGTTAACGCTGCTTTATTGTGTACAGTGCATTTGGCTCTTATAACAAAACGGAAAGGTTCACCTGTTTTTAACTTGAGGAAGCAAAGCAATGCACAGAGTTCATAGGGGTTAACGACTACGAGGGAACATATTCGTGCTAGTAATATTGTTAGCACATTTCTGTTCATGTAAGCGAGACGGCGTCTTTACGGGCGATGCCACTGGAGGCTTCAATGGTGAGACAGAGCTACTGCACAAGAACGCTAGAAATTCTTCTAAAGTGCGAAACTTACCTGCGGTATATTGTTAGTTATACAACTGCGTTTCTTTAGGTTCTCAACATAATTTCCGAAGCTTTTGAACTCAGAAAGCGAAGCACCATGCCCATATAGACGCTTGAAATACAAAGTATTTCAACGCATGACTGTGAGTTCAGCAGTCGAATTAATGTCAGAAAAAGACACAAGTGATTTGCTATTTCGTAATGCAGAGCCATAAAGGTCAGCACAGTGATGAACCAGCGTTCACACATTAGCGTCGTTGCATAAATTGTAAACTAAGTACATTTCCTACTCTGACTCGTGCGAGGACGTGTGGGCGACGCTGCGGATGGCCTAAAAATAGGGTACATATTTTAAGCCGGAGCTTCATTTGTCAACGCAAGGCTCCACAGTGGATATAGGCATGCATTATTTCCAGAAATGTTGAAATAGTGAGAAACCATGAAAAAAACAGAGCCTTAAACTTAAACTTTCTTAGCATGCGGAAGTAAAAAGAACGACAAACGAGGCTTAATACACAGACATGTTTCTAACACTTGTGGCAAAATGTTTGCGTTCTATAATAAATAAGCAACTTTTTTTTTCACTCACTCGGAAATTTTCGGTAGCTTACGGATTTCTCATCTGCCGGCCATGAAAGCTGCTCTCTGGCTTTACTATGGAGGCCAACAGTTAATCAAGCCAAGGAAAGCATAGGAAAATTATTCGTTGTTTTAATTGAAGTCTAGAAATGATAAGGTAAAGGGAAATGAAAGTGGACAAAAAAGTTTGGCCGGACCATCGGCGACGATTGTCAATGTTAAGCGAATAGCACGAACGAACGAACGAACGGAGAGAGAGAGGGCGATGTAGTCTGTTATTGTGAAGAATTTAACTATGGATCCCCGCAAGCATCGTCGAAAACATGACGTCTTCACGAGCCAGTGGCGGGCTTCACGGGCCAAAACAACGATCTGATTATGAGGCACCCCGCAGTGTGGAACTCCGAAATGATTTTGGCCACCTGAGGTTTTTAACGCGCACCCAATGTACGGTACATGGGCGTTTTGCATTTCGCCCCCATCGAAATGCGGCCGCGGCGGCCGGGATTTCATCCCGCGACCTCATGCTTAGCAGTGTAACGCCAAAGCCACTAAGTAACCACGGTGGGTAAGCACCTAGTGACGTGGCGAATTTTAAAATATCACGCACTTCCTTTGTAGCCCGGAAAAATTAAAACCACAGCACCTGTCATCATGGAAACAAATTATTTGCATATTTGTCTGTAGGCTCCATAACTTCTCCATCGAAGATTTTGCGTTCTAAGCAATACTTCAATCGTGGGTAATTAATTATTCTTAATTATTACCTAAGCTTAGGCAAAATAGTCAAGAGAGGACAGTGGACAATACTAAGTTGGTTGCATTTTCTTAAGGCTCACGTGAATCTTTTTAAAGCCTTGCCACGAGTTAGATGAAATAGAACACTATCCGACCAGTTCAAGTGCAACTCTAAACCTTGCAATGCTGTCAATGTATCGTCTTTGTGGCAAAACAGTCATACGTTTGTGCCACCCTGGTAGAAACTCAGATGAAATGACTGTAATACGGGGCTATTACTTTGACGCGAATAAACACTTGCGCAGAGTAGCTATTCACAAGTACTGCACATAATTGTTAATTTCTCGGTACACATGCAATTTCGCTCAAGGTTATGACAACGGCAAATTATGTTACGCATATCGATGCAGATGTCAAATGACAGTCTAGGAATAGGCATCTGAGGAGGCTTGAAAAAGCCGCTTTTTCTAGATAATCGTGACTGAGAGCGTTACCAGGACTGTCCTCAGTGTCGTTTTTCATCGGTAAAAGGTGGGATCCTATGTCTCATGATAGGCGGCACATGTCGATGTTGCCTCTCTGAGCAAAAAATGATGGAGATGCAGCGTATACCACCAACACCAGAAATGATGCACAAACTCGAATAGTATGTCTTTTGAAAGTTGATACTCGTAAAAAGTGACAACCTAACATTAGCTTGACTTACATGAACGCGCTTAATTGTGCGACCGGCTTTGAACGTTGTATCGCGTAGGGTCGCGTTACTGCGCGAATTTTTCTTACCTAATTTTTTTATTTGTTTCTTCTATCACCTTTTATTCCCTTTAGCCCTTTCCCCAGCACAGGGTAGCCAGCCGGTATTTACACTGGCTAACCTCCTTGTTTTTCTTTCCCTTTCTCTCTCTCTCTCTCTTAATTTTATTAGGTAAGCTTGGACTCTTTGTTGTTGTTGTTTTTTCGCTTTAAAGCACTGGAAAATAACCAAGAAAAAAAATATTTTAAAAGTTTTCAAGATGTTCTAAATCTTATGTTTCTTGTTTTTTTCTTCCGGGCCCTCACATCGTTAGCAGTACCTACGCAAGGCTCGGCCGTGAAGCTTCCTTCAATGCGGAGCCTTTTTATGCTTTGCACACGTATATTGTATACTGATTCAAATGAATAACGCCCTCATATGTTTGACATTTTTATTCACGTATACTTTCATACCTTCTCGGGAATGTTTCTCCGCCCTGAAAGAACACGGCCCTGAATTCTCACGCTTCCTCTGAAGACTTTTCTCTCTCTCTGTCTCAAGTCACGCGCTTCGACAGTAACGATATTTTTGTTTCCAAAGCCACTGGAGTAGGATCGGCTTGTGATTGACCTTTACCGCATTGACTCACGCAGATCAAGCCATCGGCGCAGGAGCGCCACTCAAAGCACAACAAAAAGGATCATGCAGAAGCACACCACTTCTTCGGAGGGAGGAAAAAAAACCCCTCTCCATTCGTCGGCCTCAGGGCAGAGCGACGACAAAGTGGCTCGCGCGCAGACATCCGGCGGCATTATAGCCCCGCACGACGACTCTCTACAAACCTCAACCCCCCCCCCCCCCCTCACACACACACAGCGTTAGCACCAACGTGAAAGATAGGGGCCCTCACCACCGCTGAGACAAGAACTACAGCTGCGAAGCCCAAAATGACGTGGCGCGCGCTCCGTCACACGTGCGCAATACAAAGTCAATCTGGCGCTGACAGAAGCACGGAAGCGTAGAGGGGGAGAGGGAACCGCTGCCGGCGACTGGCGACAGGTGCCCCATATTAGCGGGCGTGTCTGGCGCAGAAAAGAAGACGAGAGAGAGAGAGAGAGAGAACGAAGCCGCCACTGCCACCGGCTGGCTGCTTTTCTTGCTTCATTTACACGAGCTATGCGTTTCTGTTATTTTTTCCTCCCCTCCAACTCCAAACGGCGTTTCTTTTGTTCTCCGCTCGTCCCCGCAGCGAAGGAAGGCAGACACGTTTCCTCAGGCGATAAGGGAAAGGGGGAGGGGGCTGAATTAAGTTGAAGGACTAATACGAGCGGCAAATACAGGAAGATAAAGTGTAGCTTTCGGCAAACACGGCTGGCCGGGGCGGTGACTCTTGCTGAAGTGCTCTCGGCTCCGATGTGGGCTAAGACGATGTGGGCGAGACGGGCGCATTTCAAGAGAAACCTGGGACCGTACGTGCGGCACGAGAACGGCACCTTAAGGTGGGCTCTCTTCGTTGCGGCTTCCTATTTCGATTTCACCGCCTAGGAGGTCTTCCGCGGCCGGTACGCTGGTAATTCCCGCTAGGACCAGAAATGCAGAAAGAAGAAAAAGAAAGCTCGGCGTTTCCCAGAGGAGGCCGAGTCCCGTGCGCCTGTTCCGCGAGACTTTCTCAAAATGTTAGTTGTGCCGCCGATTATTATTATTATTTGTTTTGAAAACACATATGCCACCGGATTCACAGCATAATAACACGCAAAACTGTTCAATAATGTTTGTTGCGCTACGAAGAGCAGTCATGCACGAATCGATCGCTCGTCGCGAATTCTCTTACGCGCCTATGTTCGACGGGGCACTAGCAGCCATCACGGCCACGCGGAAACCTACCCTGTTTCGTTTTCTTTTTTTTTTCTTAGGTCAAAAAAGAAAAAAAGAAAAGACGATTGGCAACTGGCCTTCGCTATTAAGTTATAAAAATGTGACTTCGGAGTAAGCGACGGCAACAAAGAAGAAAACGCTCTAGGAGCAGCTAGAGGTAGCAAAGTCCACTGAGTTAACGGGAAGCAAGGACTTAAGCTTCAATCGCGAACCTTGGCCATTCCCCCCTCGTGGGTACGTGCCATATGTTAATGGCGGAAATAACGACATCAAAGGGGCGTTTCATAGCGAGAGACCTGCAGCTGCGAAACAACGAAATGAGAGACAATCGGAGGAACTAGGAAAATCAGAAACCAACGGTTGTTCAAATAAAAGAATTATTATTCGAAATATATGTTTGAAAAGACGGAGGCACGAATTTTTATTTATGTATTTTGATTGTAGATGCAGTAAGCGCAAGCAGAAAAGGCCCACAAAGCACCGCCACCGTATAGCGGTGCGTTTTGAGGCAACGACAACAACCTAACGGAACCATGACCATTTCATGCGACAGCAGTTGAAAGCTCGAAACCGAGTTTACTTTGTCCTTTCTGTTACGCCTTCAGGCCACCTGTCCAGCTTCACGTTGTCTATATTGCGCGGAAAAGCTAATCTTCTCCCACCGTCACGACACCCATGCTGTCGTCGCCGTAAATGTGTTTAGAGGCACAGGAATTGCTGAAGTCCCCAGATTTATTGTATCCCTCTCAGTATACTGTGCTTGCGGAGATATAAAGCGGCTGCCTGTCGCTCACGCCCATTTCTGCGTATTTCTGCAAGGTCTCTTCGATTTGGTTGAGTCTTATGCACTAGTTTAGGGAGTGTGTCACTTTTGTCCTCGATTTGACAATGCAGAACGCGCCACCTACTCCGTGCTTTTCGATTTGACATCGTGCAAGAGCCAGTTCGTTACGAGTTCGTGGACCTTCTTCACTCGCTACATTGAAAGTGCAGACATCGTGTAAACTCTCGGTAACAAACAAAATGGCGCGGCGCTATATTTGGTTAACGCTGCGCGGATGTAAATATCTCCCACGCAGTTACTGTAGTCAGTCTGCCTCGCACCAAGAGACGAGTTACAACTATGATGTCTCGATGCTTGCCAGGACACGATGGTAAAAGCTTGTAAGATGATAAATGTGCTTCATTTTAACGGCTTTCTCTTGATATTCGTTTTTTGACGAGAACGTCGCATTCACGGCTCACACTTTCACGTCACCGTGTAGCAGTACAATGATAGATATTAATGGGATAAGGAAAGGAAATCTCTGCACACATTCCAGCACACACACACACACACACACACACACCCTCTCTCGTCGGAAATTGTTAACGTCCCGCAGAAGGGGAAGGGGGGGGGGGTGACGACAGAGCCTCTCTATCACTGCACTTTTCTCTTCAATTTGCTAGCACCGCGATGCGCGCAGGGGCTGCTGCGCTGCACTCCAATGATGTGAACTCATGCGACACTGCGCACGGCTTCCTTGAAAAGTGGTTCAGGAAGTGCAGCCAAATCCGCCGCAGTCCGCGAGAAACCTTTCAATCCGCGTCCCGTGCACAAGGAATGACTATCAAGTCGTCATGGCGACAAATAAATAAAATACAAACATTCGAAGAAAGGGCGACACCGCACCCAGTATCTAGACCTCGAACTTTCCCCTTAGAAATGTGATGCTCCAGCCAGCTGTGCCACGGCATTTTCTTTTTCAAGCATGTTGTTTATTTTAGTGTAGTACAGTGAGTGCACAATTATGCATAACGACAACACGGGAAGCAGCCAATACATCACGCTTTATTTGCTCGGAAAGGTTCCGTAAAACGCGAAGTAAATAGCTACAAGGAAACAAGAAACGCTGGCATATTTACACCTCGAAGGGATACGGACACAAAATCTGAAATTTTTACGAAAATGCTGAAAATGAATCCTCAGTGTGTGAATACACCGAAAGAAGTAGTCACTTAGCCCATTTTTGAGCCGATGGCTTTATTTTTGGCGTTTTCGTGAGCGCACGCCTCGCCGCCCGACCCGCGGGAGTTGGAAGGCGTGACGTCACGACACCCTCGTCGGATAGCCAGTCGGCCAGCCGCGGTCATTTGAAGCGCGCCGACGCCGCCATCGCGAGCATGGATTCTAGTTCTGGTGCCTCTACCAGCGATGAGTACACGTCTGAAGACGAGGACCATTCCAACTTGGCAAGAAATATTACCGCTTACGGTTACGAGCCTTCCGCGTCAAGCGACGAAGAACAGCAGGCAGCCGCGGAAGTGCCGGTCAGGTTTTCGCGAACCGTAGCGCGAAGATTTCGCTCTGCACCAGACACTTGTGCAAGAATTATTTGTCATTTCCTCTGTACACTTGCTTTTTCAAGAGCACACGCAGGCGAGGCAGCTCCGGGATACTTCAGCACTGCGTAGTTGACTGAATAGTAGTTTATTCCGTCGGCGTGAGCAACTGCTGTGAGGTATCAGTACCTTCAAGACTCTCACGTCCACTTCGCCAGCCGACCGACAGATGGCAGCACCTGTCTGGCGTTCTGCCCAGTTTTTGCTGCTTTTAGCCTGTGGAGAAGCAGATCTGTGTGTGTGTCTGATCTCGTGAGTCACGCTCGCTAGCCTTGTATTGTTTTACTATGCTTTGCCAACATTTTTAAAGACATTGCTGCCTTCGTGCCCAGCCTCGGGCATCTCGAACCAGCCTCGCCCTCACACTGCTCAAGAAGGCTGCAAGTGAACGAAAACAGTACCGAAATCTATTCGCCTCCTCTTTTCAAACGCGCCGCTGATCATTTCTGCCTTGCGTTTTCGTGAGAAGACCGATGGCACAGCGTCAGTCTTTAGGCGTTGCCTTTCGAGCGGCATGCCGAAAAGCACAGCCGGGCTGGTCACATAATCATAGTCGACGAAGTGGTCCGCGCAAATGAAGTCATTTTTTAGAGATCTCCAGGCTGGGCGTGATGCCTGACAGGCAGGTATCCAAAGTTTACGCACCTTCTCGTCTCTGGGAAACGTGTGCGACGGCGTGTCACGACCGACGATGCTGTTATAACAGCAATGTCTGGGCATTTCCTTCCGCCGCGACGAACGCGTCAATACCGAGTGACGAGCGCGTGGGAAGGCGCATGTAAGACGCACCGGTGCACCTGCGTGGAGTGCCGACGGGGATAATGTTTCAGACGGACCACGTGCAAATATCGCCTAAAGGGGTTAAACAAACGCTGCAAGGGACCGACACCCCCGGAAACACTGCGACGGCTGTGGCCGACCTTGGCCGCGCGCGCGCGCGGGTGGGTGTTATGACGTCAAATTTCAGCTTCTGCCGGCGGCCGCTTGGAGGCAAGGTGCAACAAAAAATCGCAACAAAAAAGATGTTTCTCGTTCTTTTTTACAAAGCAGCTTGTTGTATTCGTCATTTTAAGCAGTTCAACTTTTATTCCGACGCAAAAAGCCACCCGCCAACTTTTGTGTCCGTATCACTTTAAAATGGATGTAATGAAGACAAATCAGATGAACAGAGGGCATGGAGGCCACTAGAAAATCATGAGGCGGAATCTGATATCGATCATTATGCTGATTCAAAAGAAAGCCTTCCTTTAAATTTAAGTCCGTGGCAGGACGTCCGATCACAATGTTTTTTTTTTCTGTGAAACGGAAAAAAACAATGCTCTATTATTTTTGTCACATCAGTAAGTCTACAATTCACAGAAAGCAGAAAAACGTTCTTTTTATGCAAGCGAGTTTTAACAGGCATGGAGTTTCATTCTGGACTATCTTGTATTCTTGTATGGAAATGAAGGCACCTTGCGGAGTTAAAGCATGCGATGCCCTAATAACACAAACAACGTAGAGCGGTTTAATAGTGCGCAGAAACAACATATATATCAAATATGTTATGACAGTTCTCGCTACACTGTAAAAATCTGTCCCTAAGAAAGCAAACCAAAATAAAAATTCATGGCACGACAACATCGACGAAACGTGAGACTGCATACCGTTTTATTATTATTATTATTATTATTATTATTATTATTATTATTATTATTATTATTATTATTATTATTATTATTATTATTATTATTATTAACATTATTATGATTATTTCATATGAAAACATATACACACACAGAGAGAGGCAAATAGGCAAGGGGCAGGCTGGCAACTGCCCCCGAGAGGGGCACAAAGCCTGCCCACGCTTTAGAAAGGAGGGAATAGAAAAACGTAGTTGAAGATAAGGAGAATGGGAAGTAAAGAAGAAAGAAACAGCAATATGACCAGCCACAAAGACTAAAGTAAAGCAAGGCATGCAGTGAGCAAACAAGTAGGAACCAAACATACAAATAGCAACAGAAAAAAAATAAACACGCATGTAGCACTAATTACAGAAGCATGTTTTTTTTTCCTTTGCAAAATCTCTCACAAACTGGAAGCCAAGCCAGGTTCGAGTAGAAAAGTAAGCAAGGTGCTATGAGCCAGGTCGCGTCATGCAGCACAGCCATTCGGAAACAGGCGATCATCAAGGGTCATACCACATAGTAAGATAAGACAGGAGCGCCGACTCCGCTCGTCTGGAAGGGACACATTCTGCAACGCCGACTCCTGCTTCACGGCGTGTTCGCCAGACGGCGCTACGAATAAAGAAAAACTCTGCAGCGGAGAGGAGCAAAGGCGGGGGGCTCTCTCGCGGCACCTGCTTGTCAGCTGCTCCGCGCACGCCCTGACGCCTGTAGCGCGCATAGCTCTTGCGGTTCACGGAGTGACGTTAGCAGGAGAAACAAGTCATGTATCACTTAATTTAATTTATTTTATACAGGCTAAATGCAGGGCATTTGTCAGGTGGCCTACATGGAACTTTACAAGGCACAGGAACAGAAAATAAACAAAGACGGAAAGAAAAACTATAGCAAATGGTAAGGCGATATAATGGCAGTTCGGGTGGTCTCAAGCAATGACAGACGACAGCGAAAAGAAGCTTTTAATGCAAAGCTGACGTTTACCACTCTTTTTATCTGAGCACGCATCAAGTGCTAAGATGCTTCGCTTGCTTCTTTGTTTCTCGCGGTGCTTTTCGTGTCTCCAGGTTCTCTTGCGAGCAAAATCGCCACATTCTCATTAAACATAATAATTAGGAATTCGTGCCAATGTTTCCTGCTCATTATTTCACAAGAGAAGCTCCGATTATGTGTCTGCGTAACTGGGGGAATCATCTCGAAGGCGAGGCTGAGAATTTACAGGTTAGCCAGCCGGTATTTACACTGGCTAACCTCCTTGTCTTTCTTTCCCTTTCTCTCTCTCTAAATTACGGCATGTCTCTGGACACGAAAAGGCACCTGCACTGTGTGTAGTTGCAGACAAATTTAAATTGGGCTCCTCCCGTCCTTCCGCATTGGCGTCTTCTGGCTCCTCCTGGCATTCAGCATCATTGAGCTACGCCAGGGTTCCCTAAACAAATTGAAGGAACTGCTCCGCTTCGAAGTCGAGGCACTTTCTTTACATCTAGTAGGACATTGCGTTTGTCATTCCTGAAGTAACTATTAAAATTAAGCTGCTTCTCGAAGTGTCGCGCACATATTTTGTCCATTGCTTTAAGCGCTCGCTTATTTCAGGAATTTTTGGACCCACTGGTGCAGTAGAAGATCACATGGCGAAGCGAAGAGCGAAAACTTTTCGCCTCCTTTGCCATAACCAGATTTACAGCCGGAAACAAAACACTGTCCTGTTGCTCAGTCTCATCACGCACAAGTATCAAGATACCTTGTTCCGTCAGGCATGAATAAACATACTGCAGACATGGTAAGCATAGCGAGGAAGACGAAAATTTCGCACCTTCGCTTCCGCGCAGACGTAGAGGAGTGAAAAACAAGTACTTTTGTTGTGTCTTTTTGTACAGCATCATTTATCGACTGTTTCCTCTAATGACATCTAAAAATGTTTCGTATGCGTGCATAAAAGCACTACCGCGTGTTTATTTGCGCTTTTATTATTTGTGCGCATATATTTTTTGTGTTTGATTGCTGTCAAATTGAGACGGCCGAGGGTCCAGGTTTGTAGCAGACGACACGCTCTGCGGGTGCCGCGCTGCCCGTTCTGCGCCGCGGTCGCCGCCGGTCTCCGCCACTCAGCGCATGCGCAAATGGTAGCAAGCTCTTGAGTGTTTTCCACGCGCCTCGACAGATGGCGCTATGTGATGTATAATTTGCGTTGCACGGTTTGTCCCGAGCGAATGCGTTGCGCGGCGGCGGAGTCGGCGCTCCTGTTTATCTTACTCCGTGGGTCATACACTCCAGTCCAAGTAGGCTATAGTTCCTTAATAGTGACGTGCGCTGGAAAAAGAAAGCAGGGCACTCTAATATAAGGTACTCAGGTGTCTCGCAGGAACCGCAAGAAACACGCGACGGACTGTCTACACGCCCTTACCGGTATAAATTTTCAGACCTGAGGACAGAGACAACCCTTAACTTGAGCAATAGAGCTCTAGCATTACGAGAGAAGCTTTGACCCCGAACACGGGGAGGGAAGGATCCTTTTGTAGCGCGCTGGTCTGGGTGTTGCTTGAGGAGGTAGCAACGAATCAACAGACGAGCATCGTCAAGCCTACACAAAATTTCCGGACAGTCACATTGGTTGTGAGCACAAGAGGAAGCGAGTCGATCGGCCTCTTCATTCCCGGCCATACCAACGTGCGATAGTATCCACTGGCCAACGAGAGATACTCCACGAATGTAATGCTGCTGGCAGACTAAACGATGCTACGCACAACTGGGCTATTAGCGTCCCTTCTCGGTATAGTCTGCTAAGGGCGGCGCGGGAGTCCGTAAGGATGAGGACCTTCAATGTGCTGCACTCCTGTTGCACGTACTTCAGAGCAGCATCAATCGCTGCCAGCTCCGCCGTTGTTGATGTGGCTGGATGCAGTACGCAAAACACCCGTCGGATGTCAGTTGAAGCGCAGAAGAAAGCTACAGAGGCGCCTTGGCCATCGCTGTGTACAGATGCGTCTGTAAATACTTCAACGCAATCTCCAAATCTTTCGAATAAAACTGGCTGGGCCAATTGGAATATTGCCGGAAGAGGCAGTTCGAGCTTTTTGTATATTTCAGAAATTGAAAGAAAGGCGGGGAATATGCATTTGCTGAATTTTTCCAGAGGTGTAACTGAAGCTAGTAGCACTTTCAGGACTGCCAGCAATGGTTTTAAACAATGCGGCGATTGTCCCCATGCTAGAGAATGGGCGCTGAATCAGCCGATTAAGTGCTTGGCCATCCGAAGCGCGGTGCAGACGCTCTATATGACGTAGAGCTGTGTGGTCTGCTTGCAACCTCAGGGGCAACAGATGCGCTTCAGTAAGTAATGTAACTGATTGTACCTCGCGAGTAAAGACACGCATGACTTGGAGGGCAACCCGATGGTCACGTTTCAGTTGGGCCATCAAACTAGGCGGTACATTCAGGACTGGCAAATCATACATCTCGCCAGATAGTACAGATTGTACAGAGATTACCGGGACCCCTAGCAGTCAAGGCAGCCACATATTTGAGGAGGCGCTGTGATTTGCGCCGTTAAGATTTAACCGCAGGGCGCTACGCGAGGTGATCATCAATTATTACGCCCAGGTAACGCTGTTGTCGTACCCATCGTATTGGAGTCTCGCCAAGGTACAGCCGGCCCATAGTTCGACGAGCACATTGTCTGTGATGGCATGTAATTTCAACCAATTTGGCAGATGAAATCCGCAACCCAACTTCACCTAAGTTATCTGCAGTCTTATTCAGAGCACTTGGGTTCTTTAGTAGCTGCAAGCTTGCACAAAAGCATGGGCCAAGATGCGAAGGGCCACTGATCTACAGAGTGATGTCAGCAGCACAGACAGCTATGCCTAATCGGAAGTCTCATTTCTGATGCTTGGAAGCCCAGCAAGAATGCAGTTAAAAAATTACACCATCTTCCCGTAGGGGAACCCTGAGTAGTATGCGAAGCAGCCATGGGGTCGACTCAAGTTCCCATTAGTTTTCAGATCGGCCTGTCGCTGCTGCCGTTTCGTGGAAGCGGCTCGAGCCCTCTTCTCCGCGGCGCTGTCCACGGCGCTGACACTGGCGTTGACGCTGGCGCTGTCCGTGGCACTCATCGCGGCGTTGCGGTAGGAGAATGAGAGGACGAAGTGAATGATGATGAGTGGGCGAAGCACCTGGGGATCATTCGGGCAAAACGCCGGAAGCGTTCTCCGGAAGCTGGAAGCGGAACCGGAAGCGGAACCGGACATGGACGCCGCACGGCCGAGGGAGGGAGGGAGTGACATAGCCCCGAGCATAAGATGCTTCGCATCTAAAAGAAGAGGCGTTAAGGAGCTCCTTTGCGGTACACCACGCATCACGTTGCGAGGTTGCCCATCGATATCGTTGTCTTAATGGTGAACAGAGGCCATCTGTATGGTTTACACGAGGCCGAACACCGCAACGCTTGATGGAGACGCGATGCAGCCGTAGAAACAGCGCCTGGTGGACGGGTGCAATGCCGTGAGTTGCGGTGCTGCGAATGCGGTGAGTTAGGCCCAGCTGCCGGAAGCTTGGTTTGGCAGGCTTCGCAGACGCTTATGGCCCCCGGAGAGCCTGCCGAAATAGTGGTTTCGGAGCTAGGAGAGCTCAAAGCCTCCTTTGACCACGTAGTCTGAAATCAGCCAATCAGCAGAGCATAGCAGGTCTAGAAACAGCAAACAATATGATTTCACCCGCCTGAAATGGAGACTCACTTGACTGATGAATATTTTTTACCGAACATATCTGTTTCTACAGCCGTATCCACGCAAGTAAAGACGGCATGAATTTTGGTGAAATGTTCCTGCATCACCACCGTAATGACTGGTCGCGTTGTAGTGCGCTGCTGCGTAGTCACAGTTCTGCCGTAGAGCTCGTATTTGTGCCGCTCAGACCATTGATAGCTTAAAGCAAATCACAGTTTCATTATTGCCTTATGATGCTCTTCAAGGCCACAAACACTTGAAGGTCTACATAGTACGAACACGTAGGAGCCCCAATAGTCGAACTTCTGACCTCTTCAGGTTAAGTTTAGACTCTGAGAGCGAAGCGTCGCCGACAAATCCCTTTCAGCTCTAATTAGAAGCCCTTGTCCTGGTTGGCGTGGTGCCGCAGCGAGGAGTCGCCCTAATTAGATTTTTCGGAACAGCTGTTGCTCCAGGTGCTTCTTCGACTACCCATCAAGCAGAGGCGTCGCACAATGCCGAGGGATGCTACGATCACCTCGAAAAGAAGGCATCGAATTTCCTGTCAAAGCAAGGACCCCGACGTGGTCCTGTGTAATGCGCCCTTTGATTAGCTCCGGCAGCGCTTTCAGTGCAGACACTTCCGCTTCCCACAGAAAGCACTTGCAACGACCACTTTAGCGCGGCACCATTATCGAAGGGACCTAATTGACGTTAGAAGACAATACGTCAGTAGTACTAGAAGCATTTGTTGTACCTGAGACACAGAAGTGAACTAAGCAGTCATGCGTGACGCAAGTGTAACAAAGTTTAGTCGAAACTACGGCCAGACCGCATTTAACCTTACGATGACACATAGGCGCGGTCAATGGTTTCTTACGCATGAAAAGTTCTGTGAATCAGGACAATGGGTAAGAATTGGTAAAGGGTAAAGAACTTCTCTTTCGTAAGAATAGTCTGCGATGGACCGGGGATTTACTCTTATCTCTATCGCTATCATAATTCACCGACTGCGGGCACAGCCAAAGCCGCCTTACAAAGACGCTAATGACTTGTAAACGCGACCTTCGTGAATCTGAGACCAAATTCACAAAACGTTTTGTTAGTAACAGCTGTTTGTCATTTGCCGGCTGCCTTCGCTAACAATGTGTCTAACACCTCAATGGCCAACGCTCGTTCTTGCCCTAGAACTGTTTGGAATAGCATATTTCACCAATTTTGATGCTTGACATATTAGTGAGGACGGCCGGCCAATGCCACTCTGTACCTGCGAATTTTGACCTTACGAGTTCTGTAAATTAGGCCCTTGGCTTCTAGGCGTTGGTTCCTGAAATGTCTCCGGGAGGGCAGCGGCAGTTGTGTTACTGCATCAGACTCAAAGAAGAATGAAAGAAAAATCAAGCTGGGCAGAAGGGAAGGGGGAGGGAAGGAGGCATTTTGAATAGTGTTCAGCTCTGTCCACTTTTAAAGGGAACATATGAGTCTAGAGCACGTGCGTCTTTTTGTCTTGAGCATGCGTATGATCACCGGACTTTGTAGCAGATGACGTGTAATTGCTAGCGCTGGCATTTATCTACACCCTTGTGTAGCGCACTGACATTTCTTCAGCCCACACTTGCAGGTAGAGCGTCAGCAAAGTGATAGTTAGTATTAGAACATTATCTTTAACAGTGGACTGATTTTACATTGAAAGAAACAGTGAAATATCACCGCAAGGAATGCGTGGCATGACCAAAAAACTGCCCATGGAAGACTTTGAGGCTACTCTAGACCGTAGGGGTATTCCACACATGATGTAGAAGTAGAAAACACAATAAAAAAGGGGGTGGCGGGGTGGCTGGAGACGTCTGGCGCTGCAGTTCCGGTTACGGTTGGCCTAACCTCGTTTTACCTGAATGAGATGTTAAATCTTATACAGACTGCTACAAAAATGTACAATTACCACCAAAGATAAACTGCGCAAATGAAACAAATAAACTTTAAATACTACAAGCCATTGAAAAACACCAGCTCTCGTAGCTTTCTGTGCCGCCGACATGCAAGACCATGCTCCAAAGATCTTAATTTCCGAAATTGGTCTAGAGTCCAGGCGGTTTAATACTTTACGGAGAGGTTCGCACTCGGCGTCGTAGCGGGGACAGAGACACAAACTATTTTTAATAGTAGAAGAAGACAAATAAGTGTGTGACATAAAAGTTTCCTTGCAGCTACGCTTCTGGATAGGGGGATCGCAAGTGTCAGGCTCCTTCAAAGGCGGATCGGTAGATCGGGCGGCCTCGTTGGCGAGTGGATAACCAGCAATGCTGGTGTGTCCAGGCAGCCACCGAAGCATAATTGTATGCCTTTTATCAAGAACTTGATGGTGGTCCTCTCCTATCACATATACCAGCTGCTCATGAGTCAGAGTTGCAAAATATTGACACGTACACATGTTTATCTTTCACCGGTGGCCGCTTTCAACATTAGCCGACAAATGTTAAACGTTATCGCTCGGCGCAGGACGCGCCTGCATTGGAAGCTTCTCGGACATTATCAATGCTTATATCCGTCGTCTGTGGTCACCGACGCCCATGTAATCTGATTGTATGAGTGACGCGAATTGTCTAGAACTTTCTGGAAGACACGCGGGCATCAGGGACTAATCTGGAACCTTCGATGACTCAGGTATAAAAGCCGACGCGTTTCGCCGCTGATCAGATTTCGACGATCGCCGACTGTGTTCGCCGCTATCGTTGTGCTTCAAGTGTAACTTGCTTTTGTGGGCACAGGTTCGCCCAATAAAGAATCGGTTTCGTCATTCCCAGTTTTACGACTGTTTGCTTCATCGTCACTACTACGTGACATCTGGTGGAGGTGCTTTTATGTCCTTGTACCGGACCCCCCCGTCCAGCCGTGAGCCAAGCCCACACCGTCTAGAAGACGTCGACGCCTACCCCGACCAGCGAGCTAGTCGCAGGCTACTGAACCTGCCACCGGAGTACGAACCCCTACCTGAGAAGACCAAGAGGACAAAAGTCATGACCTCGGCAGCAGCTACCATGACAGCCCCTGTGCCAACATCTGCGCTCGTGATGCAACAATCCAGGGAGCCGCCGACTTTCCGCGGTTCGCCATGTGAAGACGCCGAAAGCTGGCTGGAGGCATACGACCGGGTTGCTACGTTCAACAAGTGGGACTGCGACGAAAAGCTGCGCCATGTTTACTTCTCTCTTGAAGATGGCGCCAGAACCTGGTTCGAGAATAGGGAACGTTCACTAACAACCTGGGACCTCTTCCGAGCCGCCTTCCTGGACACCTTCACGAGCGTCGTCCGTAAAGAAAGAGCTGCAGCCTTGCTGGAAAACCGTGTACAGCGCCCGAATGAGGGCATCGGTATGTACACTGAAGAAATGACTCGATTGTTCCGGCACGCCGATCCAGCTATGCCCGAAGACAAGAAAGTTCGCTTGCTCATGCGGGGAGTTAAGCAGGAGCTATTCGCCGGACTGGTACGGAATCCACCAACAACAGTCCAAGACTTTCTCTCGGAGGCTACGACGATCGAGAAAGCACTGGACATGCGCAACCGGCAATACAATCGCCGTTCGACGCCACACTACGCCGAAGTCCAAGGACTTTCCGACGACCTACGAGACACCATCAGGGCGATAGTACGCGAAGAGCTGAGGAAGTTGCTACCGTCGTCGCAGCCTCAAGTTGCTTCCATCGCCGATATCGTGCGGGAGGAAATCCAGCAATCGCTAGGACTTCCCGAATCGCCGCAACCCCAGCCGGAAGCGATGACATACGCCGCCGTCGCCCGTCGTCAAGGCCCCCCTCCGCGATCGCGCCAGGGCACCGTAACGCCGCAATTCCGTCGCCCAGCGCCGCCGCCGCAGCCAGCACGCCCGCCCGTCGCCCAGCGCAGCTACCCGAGAAAAACGGACATTTGGCGCGCCCCCGACCACCGCCCGCTCTGCTATCACTGCGGGGAAGCCGGCCATGTCTACCGCCGATGCACATACCGCCAGATGGGCCTACGAGGGTTCGCCGTCAACGCGCCACGTCCACAGCTTGGCGAGCGACCACGTGACATCGCCGACTACCTCGCCGGAGCTCAGTGGCAACCACGATGACCCTCACGCTCGCCGTCACCAGGCCGCTACATCTCGCCCCATCGCCGTCAGTACACCGGTCCCACTCGGGGCCGATCTCCCAGTCCTTACCCGGGAAACTAAAGGCAGCAACCGATGGAGGTGCGGTTGCTGTACGACGCAATACCGAAGATCCTCCGCCGCCGACGAAGAAGATTCGCGAATCACCACGACGAGGTATCAGCACACCGCCTGGCAAGAGCCCTAACGACAAAACTTCGCCGCCGAAAGAAGACCTACCGACGCGACGTAGCAGCAGCGGAGCAAGCCGACGCAGCCGTGATCCGACGCCACGACTTAACCGCAACGCCAGACGACGGTCTACCGACTTAGACGTGCTAATCGATGGTCATCACGTCACTGCTCTCGTCGACACTGGAGCCGACTATTCCGTCTTCAGTGGCCCGTTCGCCGCCAAGTTGAAGAAGGTGAAGACTGCCTGGCAAGGACCCGATATCCATACAGCGGGAGGCCAACTAATAACGCCGGCTGGAATCTGCACAGCACGAGTCACTGTGAACAACCGCACTTACCCGGCGAGCTTCGTAATCCTGCAGCACTGCTCCAGGGATGTCATCCTAGGCATGGACTTTCTAAACCAACATGGTGCAGTCATCGACTTAAGGTCCAAGTCGGTAACGCTTTCAACGCACAACGCGATACCACCGGATACAGACATCAGTTACCATGCCTTGAATGTGCTAGAAGAACAAGTCACCGTTCCGCCTCGCTCCAGCGTAATGATTTCCGTCGGTACCGAAGTGCCTGCAGACATGGAGGGCGTCATCGAGGGCGATCATCACTTACTGCTCGACCGTGAAATTTGCGTCGCTAGAGGCATAGCTGAGCTACGTGCAGGGAAAGCAAGGGTGATGCTCACGAACTTCAGCCCCGAATACAAGCACATTAACAAAGGCACCACGGTCGCCTACATCGACGAAATAGTACAAGCCAGCAGTGCTTTCGCCTTCACGGATTCCAGTGCACCTGCAACGACGACTATAGTACCTGAACCAACTTTCGACGTCAATCAGAACCTTCCCAGGCATAGGAAAGAACAACTAAAAGCTCTGCTCCTGCAATACAAGGACTGCTTCTCGTCGTCGTCAAAAGTTCGACAAACCCCTGTCGCCAAAGCACCGCATCATAGCCGACGAAAATGTCCGCCCACTCCGTCAGAGCCCGTACCGAGTTTCGGCACGCGAACGCGAGGCCATAAGGCAACAAGTCGACGAAATGCTACGCGACGACATCATCCAGCCGTCCAAGAGTCCGTGGGCGTCCCCCGTGGTGTTAGTGAAGAAGAAGGATGGAACCCTACGTTTCTGCGTCGATTATCGTCGCCTCAACAAGATCACGAAGAAGGACGTATACCCCCTCCCACGGATTGACGACGCCTTGGATCGACTTTACAACGCAAAGTATTTTTCGTCGATGGACCTCAAAACCGGCTACTGGCAAATCGAAGTCGACGAGAGGGACCGGGAGAAGACTGCCTTTATAACACCAGACGGACTGTTCGAGTTCAAGGTAATGCCGTTTGGTCTTTGCTCGGCACCTGCGACTTTCCAACGCGTCATGGATACAGTACTGGCAGGTTTGAAGTGGCAGACTTGCCTCGTGTATTTGGACGACGTCGTTGTTTTTGCCTCAAGCTTCGAAGAACACCTGCGGCGCCTTGAAACAGTTCTTCAAGCTATCAAGACCTCCGGACTCACGTTGAAGCCAGAAAAGTGCCGCTTCGCATACGAGGAGCTCTTGTTTTTGGGCCATGTCATCAACAAGTCTGGAGTGTGCCCTGACCCACGGAAAACGGCGGCCATCACTGACTTTCCTCCGCCCGCCGACAAGAAGGCAGTGCGTAGATTTCTTGGCCTGTGCGCCTATTACAGGCGCTTCGTCAAGGATTTTTCACGGATCGCCGAGCCACTGACGTACCTCACGAAGGCCGACGTCGAGTTCAAGTGGGAGACGCCGCAAATCGAAGCATTTGAAGAACTGAAGCGACGCCTACAATCACCCCCATCCTTGCGCATTTCGACGAAAACGCCGATACCGAAGTCCACACCGACGCAAGCAGCGTAGGACTCGGCGCCGTGCTTGTGCAGAGGACTGACGGACTAGAAAGGGTCGTAAGTTACGCTAGCCGGTCGCTATCGAAGGCGGAATCAAATTATTCCACAACAGAAAAGGAGTGCCTCGCCATCATCTGGGCTACATCAAAGTTTCGCCCCTACCTCTATGGCAGGCCCTTCAAAGTTGTGAGCGACCACCACGCCTTGTGTTGGCTAGCTAACTTGAAGGATCCTTCAGGTCGCCTCGCACGATGGAGTCTGAGACTTCAAGCATTCGACATCACCGTCGTTTACAAGTCCGGGCGAAAGCACTCTGACGCCGACTGCTTGTCTCGCGCCCCCGTCGAACCGCCGCCACAGGATGACCAGGATGACGACACTTTCTTGGGACCCATCAGTGCCGACGAATTCGCCGAACAACAGCGAGCCGACCCGAAACTAAGGAACCTTGTAGATTACCTGGAAGGCAAGACCGTCACTGTGCCGAAGGTGTTCAGGCGAGGATTGGCGTCGTTTTTCTTGCAAAACGACATTCTCCTGAAGAAGAACTTCTCGCCTCTCCGAGCCAACTACCTCCTCGTGGTACCCTCAGCATTGCGTCCAGAGGTTCTGCAAGCTCTCCATGATGACCCAACGGCTGGACACCTCGGTTTTTCCCGCACGCTCGCGAGGATACAAGAAAAATACTACTGGCCTCGCCTCTCTGCCGACGTCGCCCATTACGTAAGGACATGCCGAGACTGTCAGCGACGCAAAACACCGCCGACAAGGCCAGCCGGACTTCTACAGCCGATCGAGCCACCTCGCCGACCGTTCCAGCAGATTGGGATGGACTTACTAGGGCCTTTTCCGACGTCGACGTCCGGGAATAAATGGATCGTCGTAGCTACGGACTACCTCACCCGCTACGCCGAAACAAAAGCCTTGCCCAAAGGCAGTGCTGCCGAGGTAGCCCGATTCTTCGTTGAGAACATCCTCCTGCGTCACGGTGCCCCAGAAGTCCTCATCACCGACAGAGGTACTGCCTTTACGGCAGAACTAACTCAAGCCATCCTGCGATACAGCCACACAAGCCATCGCCGGACCACCGCCTACCACCCGCAGACGAATGGCCTCACCGAACGCCTAAATAAGACCATCGCCGACATGCTGGCAATGTACGTCGACGTCGAACACAAGACGTGGGATGCCATCCTTCCGTACGTGACCTTCGCATACAACACGGCCGTGCAAGAAACGACGCACATGGCGCCGTTCAACCTGGTCTACGGAAGGAACCCGGCAACGACGCTTGACGCCATGCTACCGGACGTCACCGACGAAGAAAATCTCGACGTTGCCACCTATTTGCAGCGTGCCGAGGAAGGTCGACAGCTCGCCCGACTGCGCATCAAGAACCAGCAGAGGACCGACAGCCGACACTACAACCTTCGACGACGCTACGTCAAGTACCAGCCCGGTGACCGTGTTTGGGTCTGGACTCCGATACGCCGACGAGGACTTAGCGAGAAGCTGTTACGTCGCTATTTCGGACCATATAAGATCACCCGACGTATTGGTGCACTGGACTATGAGGTCGTGCCAGACGGCATTTCGCAATCACAGCGGCGCCGGGCACGACCTGAAGTCATCCACGTGGTGCGTCTTAAGCCTTTCTACGCCCGCTGACAAACTTAGGTACTTTGTTACTTTGTTATTGTTTTTTTGTTATTTTGTTTATTACGCATGGTTTTGTTTTCGCTTTCGTGTTTGTTTGTAGCATCGGGACGATGCTTTTTAAGGGGAGGGTATTGACACGTACACATGTTTATCTTTCACCGGTGGCCGCTTTCAACATTGGCCGACAAATGTTAAACGTTATCGCTCGGCGCAGGACGCGCCTGCATTGGAAGCTTCTCGGACATTATCAATGCTTCTATCCGTCGTCTGTGGTCACCGACGCCCATGTAATCTGATTGTATGGGTGACGCGAATTGTCTAGAACTTTCTGGAAGACACGCGGGCATCAGGGACTAATCTGGAACCTTCGATGACTCAGGTATAAAAGCCGACGCGTTTCGCCGCTGATCAGATTTCGACGATCGCCGACTGTGTTCGCCGCTATCGTTGTGCTTCAAGTGTAACTTGCTTTTGTGGGCACAGGTTCGCCCAATAAAGAATCGGTTTCGTCATTCCCAGTTTTACGACTGTTTGCTTCATCGTCACTACTACGTGACAATATTACCCATTTGTGAGGTTGCTCTTGCAGGACGTATCTTACAGCAGCACGCAGGATAGAAAGTGCTGTCGCCGTTGATGTTGTCGTGTGGCACAATTTGAATTTGATTATAGTTACTGTAGCCGGAATGACAACGGCGCCTTTATATAGAGGTGGTAGGTGAGACAAGCTCATCGGTACAGATGTGATTCGTCACCAAATGTCTCGTTCAATAATAGCAGCGTCTTCAGTTTCAATCCTGTTCTTGGGGATTCGGCTCTTTCGGTACATCGGGAATATCTTAGCAAACCTGAGGCTGTTGGAGACACCTCAAGACAAGTGAAAGCTGGCTGCTGATATATGTATCGCCACCCTTGATGGGTGACGATAACTTGCGAAAAAGTCGCACGAGATATCTGCGAGAGCAAGAGGGCCAAGTGCTGATCGGGGAGGCGCGAGAAAGAGGACGAATGTGCATCCGGAGGCAATCTACAGTGACGTATGTTTGGATCGGCTGATCTTCGGTGAAGACGATTGTTGCAGATGTTGAAGCACAAGGATGAAGTTGCAAACACATGAGCAATGCCTGGCCCTGTAAGCTCTCCAATGAACGAGCATTCGACTTGCAGGTATTGGACAGCACTAGAAGGCTGTAGCGTAAAAATGCCAGAAATTGAGCTATGCATTCCTAAAGCGTGGAACTTACAGATGTGCCCCATGTTTTCGCGCGCATAAATCTGAACACATTGGTGATCGGTGAGTCTTTTTTTTTTCGAAGACATGCAATGGTGGCTCTACGAAAGATTTCAGTATATTATTGTACCCAAGGATCGATGGACCTGTTCAGAATTGATAGCATGTTCATTAATGGAGACTGGATGGCAACATTGGTTTGCACATGAAGGCAATCAACGCGCATTTCTTGGTGGATACAGCTAAGCCTTTTGTTAGAAGGTAGGTTGATGTTAGGGTTGCTGTCCACTGCAATCGTGCATGCACCTGACGGCAATAACCGCGTAAGCCCAAGGCAAATGTCATCTGAACGTATCGAAAGACCGACTATCTTTGGTAAATTTCAGCAAAAGTTAATGGAAGTCAACAGTGTTGCGGAGTTACCACTGCGAGTTGGAATGACTCCGGAATCATTCCACATTTTCGCGACCCCGGAATGGAATGGGAATAGAATGGCGACAACGCTTCGAGGAATAGAATGGGAATAGAATTAAGCGCCTATTGCCCGGAATGGAATAGGAATGGAATTACGTCTTTTTCCGAAAATAGAGCGCTTTTTTTTCTACGCGCTGTTTTTTGTCAAAATATGCCGAAGAACCAACCAGCCCACGTTCAAACTTTACGAAGTCAGAGCGTCGAATTTAACAACAAAGCAGTATTTTTAAAATTGCTTGGCTGATTACAAGTACGGTACATTTAGAAGCAACGCGCCTACCACAATTTTGTCCTTATAGACTGTGTTTCCCCGAAGTTTGTCTCGATTCTTCGCGTAGCCGCGGCTCTATGCCGTTGGTGTCCGTGCTGCGGAACTACGGCGGCGGCATACTCCCCCCCTGCCCTTACGCTTTGTGATTTGTTACCTCGGCGGTGCTTTCACCCCTGCCGCCTTCTGTTCCCCCCCCCCCCTTCACTTCCTCCTCCCCCTTCGCTTCTTCGTGTTTGCTTCTTACGCCGTCGGTGACTCGGGCGCATATTCGAAAAAGCGCTTCTCTAAGTTGTGATGCGTATTGACACTGGCGCGATGCTTCTGTTCACTGCAAGCTTTCGCATACCAGCTGTCTCACCTCGTACCCCCCCCCCCCCTCCCCCGAATCCGTTTGCAATACTGTCGCCCCTGTCTAGACAACAGACGTATTTGCCCGAAACTCTGTCGACCAAAATCTGCAGGTCCGCGCAGCACACAGTCGTACACGATGAACTGTGCGCCCTCTCCCTCTATGCAGATAGAGAGAGGATAAACTTTTGAAAGCATTGGTTCGGCAAGGTAGCCGAAGCAGGACAGCCCACGTAAATGCGGCCACCCCGAGCCCCGACGCGACGATTCGCGCCGGAAAAACCCACGTTCGCTCTGTTTTAGGGAGCTCTGTTCAAGAGGGGGGGGGGGGGGGGGAATGGAATTGCGGCGAGTTCTAATTTCCCGGAATGGAATTGGAATGGAATGGGGGCGCCCATTCCGCAACACTGGAAGTCACATTAAAAAAAAGTGGGGCTTCATAGTCGTACCTGAAGTACGCCGCAGTGCGCGTAATTTTCAACTGTTGGCCACCTTCTGTTTGCACAAAAAGTGAGTTACATAGTATCATAACTAACGATACATGCAGCCGCTAATTCCGATAGCCTCCAGGGGGCTGAGGATGGCGGCATGCGCAGCGTTGTTATGCATGCGCCTTTCGCGCCGAGAAAGACAGCAACTGATATCCACTTCCGGCTTTTCTCTTGTTGAACAAACGTTGTAAGGTCAATTTCTGATGCAGCTTGCCAGAGGAATGGGACGATATCCCGTCACGCTTAATGTAGATTTTCCTGGCTTTAGCAATGATACCAGCTGACTTGACTTCCATCGCCGGGAACAGTACCTCTATGTCATGAGTTGTTAAAACTGCTCAGTAGCGCCCTTCATGCCGTCTATCCAAGATGTTCCGTGGCAATATAGGTAAAGCCGTCAGGATCTGGATAGGTTGATCATTTAGAGACAGCCAGGGCCGCTTAGAATTCTTCTATATTAAATGGCACGTCTATTGCTCGTACCTGAGTCTCATGGTCGATACTCACGTCGTCACTGGTGGTGACAGGCTGGCCAGTCATTCTGGCACAAAAATCCTGCGCCACATCAAGATCAGTTTGGCGAAAATTCCTTGAGTACCATGCAACAGCTGAGTCAGCAAAGCTGAAAAAGAGTCAGTCAGCTGAAAAAGAGTCAGCACAGCTACATCAATTTACCAAAAGATACATAAGCTTCACAAAAACTCGCCTTTCAACGTTCACGTACACTGGGTACAAGGACAGAGCTCTCACCTTTTCAATACAATGGCAGATAGCCAAGCACACGATAAGAATGGGAACATGCAACCACCAACAAATCTTGTGCAATACTTATTTACGACTTTTCTAGTCCGAAAAATTCCCACACACGCGACACACGTGCTCTTATCCCCCCAGGTGCCCGCTTCCTCTCCCGCAAGCTCACAAGGGTGAAGGAAGTTTCCCTGATGAGGATATGGGCTAGGGCAGCCCTCACTACTGCTGTAACCTCCAAGCAGAAGGGCTTCGCTCATGACGACGCCACCTGCCCAAACTGTACAACCCGGCCACAAGACACGGGTGTGACCACTGCAGCAGACTTACCCAGGTTTAAGACATATCCGGGAGCGTTTGCTCAGATGAATGTCGGTCTCCACAGCTACCGATATTCTGACTTCAGTAAGTGGAGTCAAGACGGATCTAATTACTGAGCCTTGCTGAACTTCCTGCATGATTATGGATTGCATTCATATTTATAAGTTTTTCGTCTAGTTTTTTTTTTTTTTTTTTTTTACCCGCCGTGGTTGCTTAGTGGCTATGGTGTATAGGGGTGCTAAGAACGAAGTCGCGGGATCAAATCCCGGCCACGGCGGCCGCATTTAGATGGGGGCGAAATGCGAAAACACCTGTGTGCTTAGATTTAGGTGCACGTTATATGAAGAAGCCCAGGTGGTCCAAAATATTCCGGAGTCCCCCACTACGGCATGCCTCATAATCAGATCGTGGTTTTGGCACGTAATACCCAGAATTGAATCGAATTCTAGTTTCTTTTCTTCTTTGCCGTAAGGCAACCCTCCTCGAAAAAAAAAGTTAGTTCTCTTCAAATCACTACGAGAGAAAGACCCACAGAGTCCATTAATCTTTAGGTAGGGTGGAATGTGATCCCTCCCATGAGTCTCGATGCGGCAAAACGATTTAACTTGTGATGTGAAGCACTGTAACATTAAAGTCAAGTCCAGGCAGCTGCTGATGATTTCCCCACCACCCCTTCACTTTTCTACATTCTCCAGTCTGCCAGCGCATGACGTACATCAGCGAGTCCGCAAGATCCCTTTATATCCATGTACAAAAACTTTTTTCTTTAAATTATACAGTGAAACATTAGCTGTGAAAACTTGGTTGCACAAAGAAGGCATTTTTGTATCCACTATGAATTGTCACCTTTGCGATGTACCCCACAGAAATGTCGGCCTACTATCATTCATCAATGAGAGGTCAGAAACAGAGGCAAATGACACAACGTTCCTGCCCTTAGATTTTATCTTGATGCTTCCCAAAGCAAGCCATGTGCATTAAACGCACCATTAATGCTCCAGGGGCCATATGGCAGAAGTAGCTGAAATTCCTAAATCGCATGTCGCATTCAAGCCTTATTTGCAAAGTACTATGTTGTTAGAGTTTACAGCATTGTAAATTACAAAAACCTTAAGGAGTCATTTTCTTTAATTTTTTTTTGTTTAGGCATGAAAGGCAATAGGAAAATCCAGCATACTCAACTGCAGTTGACATCTATGCATACGTAAAGCGAAGGCCTCTTGGTGTGATTGCCTCATATGAACCATGTGTGTGTGTGTGTGTGTTTTTGAAGTGTGGTTCTCGAGTTATAAATATTAGTATTAAAGAGCAGCACGCTATACTAAAGAATTCTTTTATTTGCAGTGAATTATAGACACGCTGGACGTTATATACACATATTTACATGCAGTATATATATATATATATCACTGGCTTGCCAATGAGAAAGGTTGTTTTATGCTGTTTGTCGACGCATAATATTCTGAACGACCTTGTTTGTGGCGTTTTATGTATGAAGTGTATTTCTCTGTGCAATATCTCTCGCTTCGGTTTTCTACTGAGTATCTCTACGCAGATTATAGAAAACAACTGTACAAAGATTCTACATTCTCCAGTCTATCAGCGCAAGACGTACTTCAGCGAGTCCGCAAGATGCCTTTATCCCCATGTACAAAAACTTTTTTTTCTTTAAATCACACAGTGAAACGTTACATGTGAAAACTTGGTTGCACAAAAACGACATTTTTGTATCCACTATGAATTGTCGCCTTGGCGATGTACCCGAGTACATTGCTTCATAAGTTGTAAAGATGCAATATTATTTTGAGATATGCTTCAAAGAACCCTTCAGAAATACTTCATTTTGAATCAGAATACCATCCGATACTTGATTGCACCCCACGGAGAAGACGTGCCATTTGATATGTTTTTCCTAATAGGACTACATTGTTTATAGAAGACACGCATGTTGGACCGAAACGCTGAACCTATTGTTTTGTTGAAATTTTAGTATGCTCAAATGATTGGTCACTTCAAGGACATGTATTACTTACCAGAGTTTCAACCGAGTTTTTTAAGTTCAAAGCTACTTGTAGTTTTTTGTATGGTGCATGGTGTGCTCAACGTGATTTATAGGTCCTCTCTACGCCATGAATACGAATGTGTTGGCTAGTGCTTGCGCGTGTCTCGCGTATAGTACGTTTCTCGCATATACATGATGCAATAACTACCATGCAGGGGAAAAAAACTCATGGCGTAATAGTTTACCAATCGGGCTTCGGTGCTCCTGCATCGAGTCCTGCCATCGGACGACCTTATTGTTTATTTATTATTTAAAACGCCGTACTTTTATAATATAATGAGTTTGCAATGTCACAAAGTCGCTTGGAGCCAGAGAACGAATTCTAGGCAAATCCATGGACTAACCATCATTCCCGTGCTGGCTAAGGCACATTGGTTGCCCGGAAGAATCAAGTGTCTTTGCGTTGTTGCTTAAAATTTAGACTGTCAAATTTAGGAGGCTTGCCAGGAAGTTGGCATTTATCTCCCTCCTTTTTCAGCGTCTTTATCTGATTCCTGCAAAGCTCACATGGTAAGCGCACCAAAGTGCGCTTACACTTCGGCTTAGACTTTTTTTCACGCGGTAAGCGCACTAAAGTGCGCTTACCGCGTGAGCTCAGATCAAGGCGAAAAACTTACAGGACTAAAGCTCACAGGATAAGCGCTCCACTTCCTGCGAAACTTGCTGGACTGTGCCACAAAAAGTTAATGATACAACCTGCGGCGTTTATGCCAACATCTTTCTCTAATGCTAATGTGAGTCACAGAAAGATTCCGTAGGCAAAGAGCAGCATCCTTTAGCCTGTTTGTTTCAAAACGACATTGTTGCGCTCTTTCACTCTGTTTTTAGCTCTCCAGCATACTTTTCCAAATCTCACCTCTTCAGCATGCCGGTGAAGACCTTATAATACACAGACGGACCTGTTTGCCGCATGCGTTCCGAGCTCTTCGGCCATATAGAAGTCGCTCCTGGCAAGCGCTTACAGAAGAGCTCTAGATTTGTCGGAGCTGTCCGTTCGTATCAGCGAAGTCGTGAGAACGCGCTGCTAATGCACTCCTGAATGTGACTGAAATCCCGATGTGAGACCCGGGGAAGAGCCAAGCATCCCACTCGCTATCTCGTGCCAGCGACCGTGGTTTCGGCAGAAACAAGCCTCCTCGGCCCCGTTGTTTTCTTTGCCTCACCGTTCTTCCGTACGCCTTCGCCGCTTCCGTGTCTCTTCTTGTCCCACTGCCGTACACCGCAATCTAGTAAGGGCCAATTCTCGAGCATTTCCTTTTCTAGAAGGGCGGCTTAAGCTGTGTCACAAGCATGCAGTTACGAACGAAGGGGAAAAAGAAGACAAACTTAGGGCACACATCGGAGAAGAATAGCTTGAGAGAGTACGAGCGCGAAGGGGGTGGGGGCACTATTTGGCTTGACGCGAGTTCTTCGTTTCGCGGAACTCAAGAAAAGGTGGAACAGAATCGACAGCGACCAGTGTGTATGCGAAGCCATTAGCCTTCCTTACCCTGGGCAGGGATCGGTCGCTTCAGGGCCACCACCCGTTTCTCTATATCTTGACACACGAAGACTGCCGCTTTTACAGAAGGGATCCACCTGGGGTTTTCTAGCGACATTGAAACTGAATCGTTTTTTTTTACGGGTCACAGGTTCACCTTGATCATGACTGCAGTAATCTAGAGTGTCACTTCTACGCAAGAAGCCTCTTTACCACTTCCCCGTAACCGTGATACCTTACCGTGGAGATAGACCATTGAATGCTATTAACTAGCCTGGATCGTTGCTTCCATACCACACAAAAGCCAGCATTTCGTGTAGTAAGCAGCTCCTTTTAAAGGGAAGTTTTCTTCGCGTCTTTCCGCTGGTGTTGCGAGTCGTCTGTTGTTGGTGTGTCGTCCCTATAGTATAGATCGTGTATAGAGCACGGAACGTTTACCGACAAAGTGTTCTGCACCTGTGTTCTGCCAAATAAAAAGAATATGGTATCATAAAATTATACTATGTATTGTCGGCTCATAGGCATATCTAAAGCACATGGACCTCGCAGATGATATTCCACAACTTCTTTTATTTCACGAAATATCTGATATTTGGGCTGTCATTTAACAGTCAAACGAGTGACACTAGGTATGGGTTCATTCTTGGCCAGTCATCCAGAACTTCAAGTCCAGAATGGGTATATACGAGTACTATATGCCTCTGTGACACAAGGGCCTTAAATCCTTAAATGTATTTGTATATGCGCCGCTCTTCTCTGTGCATATATACACCTGTCATCATCATTCCTTCCTCGACAAGCACCACACATTGCCATCGTCCTCGTGACATCGCCGCGTCGACGTCTCACATTGTGCAGCTGCCCGATTTGGTGTTTGCATTTCGCCATCACCCGTGAATGGTGTAATGCATGAACATAAACATTGCATGATGGTACGCGGCCTGTCGTCGGGAGTGCGCCATTCAGTCGGGTTGCGATACCGCGGAGGGGCATTCATGTTGCGAGGGCGCATGGCAGAGGCGGACGAAGCGTAGTCAGGCCGATTAACGGAGCAGACATTCGTCAAGCCAACGTTGGCCAATTCCTGGCGTACGACGGTCTGGATCAGGGAAACGGTGGACTGGCAATTGTTGGAGCCAAGGGTTGGGGTTTGGATAGGAGATGCGGCCTCGATTTCACGCCGGATGATGTGGACGATGTCATCAGAGCGATTGGGTGTGGGCAGACTGCGGAGGTCTTCGCAGGTGGACGTAGCAGCCGTGTTGGGGAGGCGGGGAAACAGGTGGGCAATGCGGCGGCTCTTGGCTTCTTCAAACCGCCTGCATTCGGTAATGATGGCTTGTACAGTAGAAGAATTCTTAAAGACGAGGAGGTGAAAGGCGTCATCTGCTATGCCCTTAATGACATGTGCGACCTTATCAGCTTCCGACATTCTCGGATCCACTTTGCGGCACAGAGCGAGCACGTCCTGGATGTATGTGAGGTAGGACTCAGTGCACGTCTGGACACGCGAAGCGAGGTCTTTTTGAGCGGCGCGCTGACGTCCAACAGGCTTGCCAAACAAATCCGTGAGCTTCTGTTTACAAATGTCCCAGGTGGTAAGTTCCTCTTCGTGGGTCTGAAACCAGACGAGTGCCGTTCCCGCGAGATAGAAGATCAAATTAGCCAGCATGGCGGTCTGGTTCCAATGGTTGCTCTTGCTCACCCGCTCATATAGTTGAAGCCAGTCTTCAACATCCGTGTTGTCAGTGCCGGAAAAGGTGCCGGGGTCGCGCGGTTGTGCCAGAATGACGGTTGGCGTGGGGGCCGACGAGCCCGAAGCATCCTCGCCTTGAGCTGGCATGGTAGATGCAGCCAAGGAGCGCCCGCTGCGTAAATCCGTCTTGAACTTGAGCCCGCAAACTCCACCAAAAATGTTACGGGGAAAAGGAATAAGAAATGTATTTACAGTGTATTTACAAGACTGGCAGCGGCTGACAAGATCATAGTAAGCACGCGAAGTCCCGAGCTTCGTCTTCTTCAAGTGCTCTCAAAACGTCTTCTTCATCGCTCTGTCACAATATCATGAAAATAAATACAATTGTATTTATCCCATTTCGTCGTACAGTATATCATTACTCACTTCACAAAACTTTTAAAATGTACGTGGGATCTGTAACCTTTTTTTTTTTTTTTGCTCATTTCGTGTCCTAGGCCCTGCTTACATCTGCAGATGCTTATTTTCAATTGCAGGCATTTCAGTTTCTGTTTTAGGTGTAGAAATCATGGCGGGTGGGTGAGTTTTCATATATCCGCTTTCATTTTCGCGTGATGTCGGGCAGGAATGCCGGCATGCAGGCGTGCAGACTGGCAAACTTGTGCCTCTGTGTTTCCGGTGCAGGTGAAGTTGGATACACACGACGGACCAACTTCCGCGGACGTGAATGACGTGATTGAACCGCAACAAATTGTGGTGCCACCAGCTGATCTGCTTCGTCCGTATGTGCGGCGTGATTGAGTGGCACGGAACCACTTAAAGCGCTTGTCTGCGGAATTTAGTCTGTCGTGGGAATCGAAGTTTAATATCCCCTAGTCGAAATTAATCAAGAGCCCTCCACTGCGGCATCCCTCCTAACCCACTTCCCAGTTTCAGGACATTAAATAATCTAATATATTAGAGACTTTTACCTGTACAAGAAAAGCGCAAGCGCTGGCCATCGCGACAATTTGATGGCGCACACGTGCGTGCCTACTTGTGGTACTATTGACCATGAAGACAAGCGTGCTGTTGACCGCATCATGCTAGCTATGTCATTCGTGACGTAATAACAGTCTAATGTCGCATGTGTATTTCACGCAAGAATTTGACAACGTGATTAAACAGAAACATGCTTAAACCAACGTGAATAAAAAGCAACGCTTGTCAAGACCGCGTGCAATATTTCCATAAAACACGAGTTGCTTGCAAGAAAAGCGAGCCTCAGCGTATCAGGTAACAGCCATCTCGAATATGCTCCTTAGTGCTCTGTCCTAAAATACAAGTTCCCACCTCACAATCAGCATTGTGCCAATCAGCAAAGGGTGCTCACAGCCTATTTTCCCCAAAACTATAACATCATTACCACGCTGATGAGGTTTCTGAGCACGCAGAGCGATTCAATGCTCAAGTAAAGATGACACAATAAAAATTTTCTCGAACTTTTATCCCGTTACTGAAGCGAAATCTCCGCACGCACTTCAAAATTTTATGTCCTTGCCGTTTGCAGCTGGATTGTTTTGCTGTTCACATTCCTAATTCGTTTTTCTTTATTTGCTGGTAAGCAGGGCTTGACTGTGGCATGTGACGGCAAGTTTGCATAAAAAAACCTTGTTCCTCTTTCACTTTCATAGACCATAATGCCTCCTGCTGTGCTGGTTGTCGTATATGGACGATCGAAGGCACCCGCCTCCATTAGGACCGCATAAATTTGCGTAAATGTTTTTTCTGCATAGCACTAGGCACAATGAACACCAGCCGACATTGTCAAGCGATAGTCCTTGCAATAGACATTTGTCGTCATCCATCATGGGCGTAAAGTGCAACGAAGGCAGACCTGGGGTTCTCGTGTATAGTTCGCATGCATGGTCAGTCATTTGTGATCTACTGAAATACTTCGGTACATATTCTCGAAGGTGCGCGCCCATACTTCTTCTCTCGATGTTCTTGTATTTCCGCTTGCTCTTTTCGCACATCCTTTTGTGTAGTTGTGCAGCTATGGCACTCTGAAAGGACGCTTATTTCATACATCTGTTGTTTTCCCCTTAAAGATCTCCAACAGGACGCAACCAAATGCTACCCCTGGAACTGCGTTTTAGTTACAGTAGGAAGGAACTTGTGCAACAATTTGCAGCGTGATTATTTATTATTATTTATTTATTTATTTATTTATTTATTTATTTATTTATTTATTTATTTATTTATTTATTTATTTATTTATTTATTTATTTATTTATTTATTTATTTATTTCGAGCGTTAGATGTGCATACCAAATAGTTCCAGACATAACGTTAGTGAGTTATAAAGGACTTGGACTTGGAAGAGATCCGGACACCGACCAAAATCGTTTAAACATGTATTAACGTTTCGGATTGTTGCAATGGTGTTCGAACATACGGCAGCTAACAAGATTTAATGGCATAGAGAGGTGATGTCATGCAAAAATAGTGTTTTGCTGCTCACTTTCTCTGTTTTGTATACGAAATAACGCGAGTCGATTGCGCTTTCTAAGGAGTCCAATCGCCTAGAGTAGCTTTTTCTAAAGTGCGCACTCCTTTGCGGAGGTTACCCCTGAACATAACTCAAGAAGCAGAGCTAAATATTTAGGCTGCCTTCTTAAAGGGGACCTGAACCCTGTTTTTATTAAAGTAGAGAAAACGTCGCGCTCCTCTAACGAGCCCCATGCGCCGAGCACGACAGCAAAATTTGACGGAGATGTTCACAGCAGCATATATGCTATCAACGGACTGCGTTTTTTCACCAAACCTGAGGGGTGGTTCAGGATCCTCTTAAATTGTTTGTCTATGTAATGCGAACATAAACGCCGCAGTATTCCTGCCGTAAAAAGAACTCAATAAAGAGGAGAGTGCGTAAAACATGTGTTCGTATACCAATACAAAGGTGCAGTTTCTCAGAAGTACAGCATAGAACAGCCATTCAGCATTTCCTTACAGTGTGCTAGTCTCATTACAGAACTGAAAACATACTAAATTATCCCCACAAAAAAAAAAAAAAACGGAAGCAGTTGGGGCAGAATGTCTCATTGGAGATCGGGGCAGGATTAACTGGGCCAGATCGGGAATCGAACTGAAGGCGTGGGATTGAAAGGCCAGCATTTCCCGCATGAAGGTTCATATAAAAGTTTCACAATGCCGAAAGCTGGTATAAATGAAATTCATAACTGCAACAGAGCAAAGCGTCAAATATGTCATTTTATTGTATATTTATTTTCTCGATCACCTGCATTTCCTTTCTCTTACCAGAAAGCACCAGCTGCTTCGCTGCAAAAAGAAAACAGGGATCATGGGTGTTCGACATCAATTATTTGCAGGAAAACATTAAGGTATTGAGTTTGAATTCAGTGCCCACATTATGCCTTTTTCTAGCATATTCGTGTGGCACCTAAGGGAATACTAGTACTTTCAGCGTCTGCGGAGCTTCTTTTCTTTGAATACATGCATCGCATATTATTGAAGGCAAAATGGTGAAGAAACTTGCCGAGAGAGAGTCAGAACTTCTTTTTTCTTCCTTACTGCGCTAAGCATTTAAGAGCAAAAAATCTGTGTCTCTCCGCAACATCACGCTGGAAAGCTTGGGCAACATAAGTACAATTAAAAATATTTGCTGCTATTTTGGGTTAAAACTAAGAATACAGTTGTGTCACTGTACAGGCTCTCTATATCACTTACTCTCCTACAGTTCACAAAATAGTTTTACGGGTTAGCACCGTAAAATTTGAAATGTTCTTTTTTTCGCGATTTAAGTTAACCGGAAAAGTAGCCAAGTGCAGACCGACCAAGAAAACTGCGCGTTGTCGCCTTCTCCTAGCCAGTCAGCGCTTTTCCGTGATTGCGGTGCATTGCGTGGGAAAAATAAGTTACGGCACCATCTTTCTTTTCTAGTTGGAACTATAGGTAGGAAAACAGTGGTCCGTATTCATCATGGTGTCGTCAACCCTACTTGGTATCAGATGGTGCAAATAAACCTACGTATCAAGTACCGCCGATTTCTGCGGATGCAAAGAGGCATTATGATGACGTCTAAATAAAACGTCGTTCACAGGAAAAAAAAATAAAAGAAGCAAACAAACAGGAACTACGTAAATCTTTTACCGCACATAAAAAATATCAACAGGAATAAGAAATTCTAAAGTTAGTGAGAGACATACGTCTGATGTGTGAGTAGGTCCGACAAAACACCTTGATTATTGTTTTCTGTCTGCTGTTCTATGCACAGAAACATATCTTCAAAAAATATCTTCAACGCTACCTTCTGCATTATGGCACTTGTGAAAGATTGCTATTTCTATGCCTTCTAACTCTAAAAGGGCTCCTTGAGCCGAGTTTTTCTGAAGAACACAAGTGAACTTTCAAGAAAGTCGTATAAATGACATGCTGCGCTAGCGCGGTGGCATGCTTGCATGTCAACGAAACACTGAGGAACGTTGTGCTTGACGTTAGCCTTTACTATTTTTCTAGATCTAAATGAGACGGCGCTTCGCGAAGCAACGACTGTGCCTAATCAGCTTGAGTCGCAGTAGACATCAGGGCAAGGCGACGCTTTGGAGGCCTGCGTGTCATTAAAGAAACTTTTCTCGGCTAGGTTCCTTCCGGCCATTTACGGGTTGGCACCTATTGTTCTACAGCTTGGATAATCACCACTGTATACTTCCCGGCTGACTTGATGGTTATCATGCTGCCCCTGATGGGACGAAAAGCAACGCTGCCACCATGACAAGAGCGTGAATGAGCGTGCTGGATACAAAACGGAAGGGCACGCGCTAATCTGCGTTCTTGCGTGGCTTTTCAAGAAGACAAGACATATTGCTGAACGTGGTCGTTTCGTTTATGCTCTACAAGTCTAACACAGCCGCACGACAATAATTGAGGGATAGCGAAGAGTGTTGCGACATAAGATTTGAAGAGCTATCAGCAATAAAATATTGTGTGGAGGGGTCGAAAGATCTGAATCGGTGTCCATGAAAATGAAATTGGATGAAAATGGTTACAAGAATAATGTGTCAAAATTGTATAGGGATACCATTAAGGGAATTCTTTACATCTTAAAAGTACAGCTGGTGGTGCCAGGCCGGCAACAATCCCAGTGAGCTGGGACGCAATTACATCGTTTCTTCGAAAAAATTTACGATACCTAAACTGTTCCCCAATCCACGCAACGATTAACTTATGGCACATTTCTGAGGAATTCATCAATATGCTGCCCAGCAGACAACAAGACATTCTTTCCCTCAACTGCAGCAGAATACTACGAATGCTCTGACGAACAAAGTGGCAGGGTGCAATTATCAGCGCATGTGGGCTTATGCATCCATAACCCCCCCCCCCCCCCCCCCGCGCAAAAATTTTCACGACACATTTTAGTTGTAATTAAAAAGTATAAACAACTACAGGGAGCTTAAATACTGTGGCAAATAAAGTACTCATATTTCCCTTGATTGAAACGTTGCTGACAGCAGTTTTGTCGACCTTTGTGGCTAGAGACATTTTTGGCACATTCTGGTGCCCTGCGGCTCAACTCACCCATTTGTGACGCTACTCTTCAGAGGGAGCGATAGCTTTAACAGGCGTTTTTGCTTACGAGAACAGCAGCGAAAAATTGGCTGTGGTTTAGCTCTGGTTCAACCTAGTCGAGTGGCGATAGCTACAGACCCCCGGCTGCGCTTAGGCTTCGGATGTATATAGTTACACATGTTGTTATTAAACTTAGTGGTTTCCCACTAGTCTAAGAAAGGAGAGACGTTGTGGTCAACCAACGAGTAAAGCAGCGCGGGCTGCAAGGCGGGCTGCCTTCAGAAACGTAGAACTCAAGCAGCCTTCATCATCAGAGGTCGTCGCTTTAGATTCATCGTCGTCGCTTTAGACCGTCTAGCGGCATCGCTTTCACGGCGTTTGGCCAACCGTTCGGCACTCTCCTCTTGAGTCTCTTCAGA
The DNA here is from genome assembly GCF_013339745.2 of Dermacentor silvarum. Lineage (NCBI taxonomy): Eukaryota > Metazoa > Arthropoda > Arachnida > Ixodida > Ixodidae > Dermacentor > Dermacentor silvarum. The sequence goes on along the minus strand of NC_051154.1, from coordinate 200,137,599 downwards.
GCACTGTCTCCGCTTCACTTCATTTCTACGGCAATCCCTGGCCTCCTTCAGGCTGGCCGACTTGTCACCATCCATACTGCGGACTCAACTATGGCTGCGGCGACGCGAGCTCTCCCCTTTTATACTCCCGGTTATCACAGCTGTGGAGCGCGGGGTGTGTCGTCATACAGAGGGCGCAGCGAGCGCCTAATGGCAGGAGCGGTGGCGGCGCGGCGACCGCGATGAGGCGATTTGCCGGAGAATAGGTAGATAGCCAAATATCGGTTGTCGCAAGGGATTGTGGGGTACGGCGTATTCTGCTACAACTTCCGGTTCGAGACCACGACGCCCTCTATGCCACCGTCACTTCATGCTCATGCTTCACGCGCTTTGTTTTTTATATACTGCGGAACTTTGGTGAAAAACCACAATGCAAGCACCGCTAGGCAGTTCCAAAACGTAGGTGTGAGCTCTCGCTCTTTCGTACTTATGTTGGCGCCGTTAGACTCGTGTATTTTTAGGTGGTAGGCATTTCATGCCCTAAAGTGTTTGTGTCGCGTCAAATAGTCATATAATGTTTACCAAGCGCAAACATATGTCGAGCGCAAATAAACGTTCGTTAAATTAAGAAGTATATTTTAATAGGTGGTAAGTAAACCTCATAAGTGGCTGTTTCTAACGCTTCCCATAACAAACGGTGCAGTCGATCGCTTCGTCCGCTGTTTTCTCTGCAGCGGTGCGCGCGCCATGTCGTCGGCTGCTGTGCCTTCGCAGTCTCCCGATTTTTCTCAAGAGACGCATGTCGTGTATAACTGCAGAGAGAAAGCACTGATTTAAGTATCTGAAAAGATCGCGAATTATTTTGACGTTACCTGTGCTCCCTATTTCTTGCAGCGTCAGTTGCCTTTTCGTTGTACCGGATCGAATGAAGACGGCACATAATCAATGTGCTGAGGATCCTTGCTGGGTGCACCTGTGTGTATTTAACTGATTGTTAAAAAGGGGATATTTCTACTAGGACGTTAGTAGAAGTTATTCGCCAAAACACTTGCCTGTGACGAAATGATCTTCACATATTCTGGCTCCTACGTTCAGTACCCACTGCTCGCCGTTCAATGTCGTTCGTTTGACGGCAACTGCCCATTTACGTTTGTGCGCTTCATTCCATGGAAAACGAAACATTTTTTTTCCTTTCACGGAAGAGTTCACGCACCCTAATGCCGAGCAGCCAACCATAATCACGTTGCTGAAGCGTGTTTTCTTCGCGAACAGCGGGAAATCGCACTGTAGAAACTGCTGACAAGGCTGAACAAAGCAACAGAAGCGCTAACCCTCGAACCGGAAGTCGCTAGCTAATGACATCATCATTTTGCTATCCATCTATTGAGGCCCGTGGTGTGACGTCAGAGTGCGGCCACGGCTCAAGGTGCGGCGACGGCGAAGAGGCGAAAACCTGGCGTAATGTAGCTGTCGCCACAAAAAAAAAAAAAAAAAAAAAAAAAAAAAACATCATTGCTGCCTCCCCCTTGGCCTCATGTCTTAATCACATGCGGCGCAACTGCGCGCAGGTGGCCCAAACCAAGACTCTTCAAGTCGTCTAAGTCTTCAAGCCTAAGCCTAAGCGCAGCCACGACCGGTCGTGAGCGCAGCGCATGGATAGCGTAAATGGAGAAAGAAAGCTTCTCGTTCGTCCATGGTGCAGCGTAATGCGCTGCTGCTAGGCGACCGGTAGGGAACATGCGTGCAATCATGGATGGACGCAGTGCCATATTTCAGCCGCGTGACGAATTATCTTACCAGTCATCATTTTACCAATTCGCTTTTGAAGAATCAGCAAGTCGCGAACGCGCTTACACCGCGCTGAAAGCATTAATTACATAAATTTAGGTAAGGAATACAATGGTATCCTTTGGGTTGAGGCGATTTCAGTCTTTCTGGACTTATACATTCTGTTCAAACAGCGCAAAATACGACGGAAGAAGAAATAGGAAGTACACAGGAGTAGCACTGCTAGCTTCCAGCTGCGCCGGGGCAACAGGTTTTTTCAGAGTCGAGACGCGCGAGGATAACTCGCTGCAGGTTACATGCACACCACCAGAAAGTCCGAGCCCGGCCCGGGCCCGCGTCAAAATACCCGAGCCCTGCCCGGGCCCGGGTCAAAAAGCACATGCCGTGCCCGAGCCCGGCCCGAGCCCGTGACAAAACTGCCCTACCCAGCCCGACCCGGCCCACGGGCCGGGCCGGACCGGGCTTTCGGGTAAGCCCGAGCCCGTGCAGTGCTCTAATTCGTACTACTTCGCGCGCTGGTATTTGCATTCAGACCGCTCAAATGGTGTTGATAATTGCATATGACATGTATTTATGCCTTAAGAATAAATTTCTTTCATTCTCTTATTTATTTTATTTTTTTTAAATGCCGCTCGGTGATCTTTTCCGGTCTCGGGCCGGGTTCGGGCCGGTTTCGAGCCGGGCTCGGGCCGGGCTCGGGCCTAAGATAAAGGGGTGCCGGGCCGGGCCGGGCGGGTAACGTAGAACATTTCCGGGCCCGGGTCTCGCCATAAAACTTTCGGTCGGGCTCGGGCGGGTAGCCCAACGTAATAATGGGCCCGGGCCGGGCCTGGGCTGAAAAAATCGGCCCGTGCAGTGCGCTAGCCGCACAGGCTCCGATTCAGCGCGATTGCGACACCTACAGCCGCACAGCTAAACTGCAACGCAGGAGCCAAGTGCATCAGGGCTCTCTCAAAGGCTGGTTGCAATGGTGTAGCAGACCAGTTAGTAAATAGTCGGTGCATATAAGCCACGCAAAATCGGCGTCACCGGGCTTGTTTGCGACAGTTCAGCGAGGTTGTGCTTGACAATGGTCTCTGTAGCACCTCCATGCTTCACGTGTTTACATTTGTTGGAAATACCATACACTTTAAAGAAAAAAATTTAAAGCGGCTATACATCTATACAAAGTGTATAATGAGGCCACAACAACGTGAGCGAAGACCAAACTGTGTGGTTACCATCGGCCGCCATTGAATATCTTTCTCGAGCTTGTCTTAATTGTGTATGTGCGCAATGCTGGCGCCTCTCTTCATCCACTTTTCTCTAAGTGAAAGCAAAGTATGGGGTATTGCGACCCAAAGCAACCGACGGGCTACGAGAGGTGGTGCAAAGGTGAGCACCGGGTTAATTTACATCACCTGATGTTATTTTTAGGTGCACAATTGTTCCTGCTTTCCACACCCATTGCATTGAAGTCATGCACCGCGGCCTGGAATCGAACTCGGAAACCTCGTGTTCAGCAGTAGAACGCCAGAGCAACTGAGTCCCCTCAGCAGTTTGCCGAATATCCTCTCATCGGTGCTGCATATGCTCCGAATTTTCGGGTGTGCCTTTGCACTTACACTGAAAAATGAAGATATGTGAAATAGACCTGTTGATGCGCCCGTGCCATGCAGTTTCAACGACACACTCACGTTCTGACAATGCATAAAATGATGCCCTCTCTTTGAACATTCAGAAAATAGAAGAATCAGAGCAAGGAAAAGCAACATGTTAAATTGCGAAGAGGTCCTGTCATCGTAAACATGCATTTCAGTAACCTGAAGTGACATAAGAGATTGCCTTCTTTTTGAAAGGCTCGATGTTCAATTTCTTTTTTTCTTTCTTCTTTCCTTTTTTTTTTGCTCGCCAAGTATCTTCGTGCCACTATTGGAAGCCCTTCCATTTCCGGGTTTTGTCTCTCTTCAGTTTGGCCAGTGAAAATAGGAGCGTGAGGGATGCTAGAGATCAATGTTTGCTCATTGCTTTTTTTTTTCTTTTGCCAGACACAGTAACGGTGGAAATGACAGAAAAGATGACCGCGCATAGCCTATGATACCTCAGGGCACAAGCAGAGGAGCACTATAGATTATTCGATTTAAAATAATGCTACTGTATGCAGAAAACTGCGATGCGCCTATTTCGAGCCGAAGTGAAGCTCTGACAGTTTGCGATCCTACGATTGAGATATCGCTGGAATGCCACCTAAGCAAGCCTAGTTTCAAGTTTGACACGTGTTCAGGTTCAACTGAAACCTGCCAGGATGAAATGATAATTATAAACTGGCACAAACTCGGTGTTAGATACAGCCCGTCGAGCGTCGGCTGTCGCGCTGCTTGGAGCTGTTGTGCCGGCGGTCCTTCTGGACAAAGGGTGCTTCACCGGCGCGCTTGCCGCTAAGGAATGCCATCCATGCTTCATCGCATTTTCGGCGCCAAAGAACTGGCGACGAAACTCTAGTAACCTCAAGATAGTTGACAAGCGATAATGTGTCCCGTAATTCGTCTGTTAGACGACGCAGAGGTGACGAAAGAGCCAAGTTCTTAAAAAAAATTAAATTATGGGCTGTTACGTGCGAAAACCACGATCTGATTATGAGGCACGCCGTAGTGGGGGACTCCGGAAATTTGGGCCTTCTGGGGTTCTTTAACGTGCACCTAAATCTAAGCACACAGGAGTTTTCGCATTTCGCCCCCATCGAAATGCGGCCGCCGTGGCCAGGATTCGATCCCGCGACCTCGTGCTCAGCAGCCCAACACCATAGCCATTGAAAACCACGGCGGGTGAGACAAGTTCTTGGACCCCAAACTGCAATGGGTCATCGGCCATGTGCGTCTCTAAACGGCAACGACCGTCTTTGTGTGCTTCACTCGAAGCACCAGCGTCCATCAGAACCCCGACGGGGCCCGGCGCAGACTATTCACAGGCAGACAAAGAACCTCCCTTCAGGGTGACCCCAACTGCCACATTCTTTAGAAACGATGGCGACAGTCAAGCCTACAAAGAGCCAACGCTTACAATTTCCGTTGGCGCCATTGTCCTCCATTCCGCAAAGTCAAGGAAGACCTTTCAATCGTTGTCCGTTTTTTCTTGCGGATGTTAGACACCTTGGACACCCAAGTAATTTACTGCGCAAATAAATGAACCGCGCGACAGCGGTGAAACGAATGACAATGACAACAATGATAGCATGATGACGATGATGACTGCGGCATTTGTGATGGCCATGGCGTTGGCAATGGCTTCAAAATGGCGATAGCTTGAAGGCATGAGAGCATGACGACGGTGTCAGCACTACAGCGACTACAGCGACGACGACGATGACAACAACGGCGGCGATCACAAAGATTTTATGAACAAGACATTTCTTTGGCAGTTAAGACAGTGAAGTCTTTGTAAGAGGAATGCCAAGAATGACTGTTGGGACGAAACTTGGGCTGCGATCGACCAAATCTTGATTCGGCATCAAGTAGTCAGCTTTCCTTTTTGTTGTTGTTTTATTCAAGTACCCTAAAGGCCCATAGGACATTACATAGGGGTGTTACAATAAATCAATAATAGTAACAGTAGACGCATTCAAACAGGTAATGCATGTTAAAATAAAAACAACACAAAAAAGACAAACTGTAAACGCAGTTAAAACGACACATCCAGTCAGTTTTCAGCAACTCATTATAAATATGGTAATTATATTGCGACCTTAAAAGTTTCAAGATAGAATTTTCAGTTCTACGTGCCCCTCTTCTGCCAAAATAGTATCTCCATTTATCTTTTATCCTGTCTGTGAGAACGGTTTCAATTTTGCATTAGGTGTTACACAAGAACGGACGCCCGAACTGGGGGTATTACTGCTTTGGGCAGTAAAAAAGATATAGTCAGGGAAATTATTGCTTCAAAAAACATAAAATTTTTGCCGAAATTAAGAAAGCCCTCATTCATTCTGGAATAGTGCGGCCGAAACAAAAAAAATGTGGCTTGTTTTTTTATTGAAGAATACCAGATATATATGTATGGGGGGGGGGAGGGGTGATCATTTTTAAGTTTTCTGGATACACCCTACGAATAACTCCTACACCATCGCAACTCCGTCAGAACAGAGCGCGCTGGAATACGTTGCTATCAAGAACATCCAACTCGAGGACGAAACCGTCGAATTGAATGCCTACATTGCACCCTCCGACGAGTCTGTTATAACATATACTCAGGCCACAGCAACCACGAAATCTTGTGGCACCTACAACAGCGTAACAAAGGCAAGGACTTCGAAATCGCTGGAGCTAGAAGATTGGGAAAGACTAAGTCTGTTGTGATCATCTTCGTCAACACCACAACAGTGCCGGAGAGCATCGATCTCTTGGGCGGTGTCGTGAGATGCTACTACTTCAAGCCGAAAATTGAAGCTCGCTTCAACTGCCGGAGACCAGGACATCGAGCGGATGTATGCCCGCAAGAGAAGCAAGAGCTCTGCTACCGATGCGCACATAGCCATCCGAAGAAAGAAAACCCAGATTGCACCGAAATTCATCATCTGCAAGGGAGATCACGTCACCGGAACCAGAAGATGCAAGTTTCGCTACGAAAAACAAAGGAAACCTGCTACCTCACCTGCACCACCCAAGAAGAATTATGGACACGTCGCAAGAAGCCGGTCCACTTCAGCCACAAGCGGCCCTGGAGCCAGAAGTAGTAGCAGGTTGCAAGCTCCTTCCCGCCCTTGGCCAGAAGCATCTCCAAAGACCAGTCAAAACAGGTGAGCTGGGGTCCGCCTACCTCCCGGTGTAATGCAGACGATGAAAGAATACAACACCTAGAAAGACAAAATGCGCACCTAACCTCCATAGTCACTCAATTTTAGGGGGAAATTAACAAACTGAGAGCAGAGAGAGAGCAAAACTAATAGCTGTATAGTTCAACACTCCACCACAAACACGCCCCAAAGACAAATAGCTAACACACCCGCTGCATCCGCAGCCTCTTCGCACCTAAATTAAATCCATGCTGGAGGAAAATTTCTCACAATTTGCCGCACAAATTGGCCGCGTAATTGAAGCACTTGAGGCCAGACAAAGCAAACAAGAAGCAGCCTTTGCTAGCTTTACATCCACCTTTGAGCAGGGTGCAACTACTTCAGGTGCCAGGCAGCGTCCAGAAACCCCCCATGTACTTCAACATGGCGGGACTGCATACTGACATAAAAATATGGCACTGGAACAGTAGAAGCTTCGTGAAAAAATACGAAATAACCTGCAGTTCCACGTTCAAAACCTTAAAGAAAAAGCCGCCGACGTTATTGCTTTGAAGCACTTGGCAATGTTAAAGTGCGGAACTAAACACCTATGAAAACAAAATTTCAAAGAAATACCAAATTGCCACATTAGTCCATAGAAATCTAACGGCCATATAACATGACCTAGAAGTGTCTGACTTAGACTACCTCCTAGTAGAACTAATTACACAAAAGGTAGGCGTACCCGCCTTATTCATACTTAATGTTTACAGCAACCCTAAGGCAGGACACCGTATACCATTAGCGAAGCAATAAATAGGACACTCAAAATTTCCAAACAGAATGCACTAGTCATAGTGGGGGACTTTTATGCACAAAACATGGTCTGGGGATACAGAGCCAATAATAAGAAAGGCACGCATCTCTGGAATTACATCCAAGATGCGCGCATTACGCTACACACAGACCCAGTCACCCCTACTAGAATTGGCAGGAGCACACAGGTTGACACATCTCCAGACCTGACGCTCACAAAGTATATATGGCAAGTGACATGGCAAAACACTATGACTAGCCTAGGTAGTGACCACTACATAGTGGCAACTACTATACCTGCCAAGAACTTCAGAGGTAGAGGCAGGAAACTGGTCAAAATTACGGACTTGGACAAATTCAGAGAACTCAGAGATCAAACCGCAGGGAATGACAAAAGTAACCTAGATGAATGGGTCAAATATCTCATCCATGATGTTAAAACATTAACGAAATCAATCGATCCCATCCTCAGAGGCACCACAAACTGTGGACAGTCGGCTGCTACATATGTGGGAAGCATACGACAGTCTGCACAGAAGGGGGCAAACGCAGAAACTCGGATCGACCACTGCACATTAAAATTGCAAAGCTATCCAAAGAGATAGAAGAATATGCACAACAGGTTGCCAGGCAACAATGGGGCCAAGTCTGTGACCAAATGAGTGGCAAACTTGGACTCAAGGATACTTGGCACCTCCTCAGACACCTGCTGGATCCGGCGAACAGAAAAATAGCGCACAGTAAAAACATCATTAGACTAGTGCATAACCATGCGCTCACATATAAAGAACTTGTCGAGGAACTCAGACAGAGATACGTAGACACATCAAACAAAGTCTCTCTGCCGAGCTACTTGGGAGCCCCGAACCACAAACTGGACGAGGAAATCCAAGAGTCTGAAGTGCCAGCGGCACTTCAAGACCGGACTTCCTCGGCTCCAGGCGCGGATGGGGTTACAAACAAATCACTAAGAAGCTTAGATGATGCTTCGATCGAAGCAATTACTAAATATTTCAACGAATGTTAGGAAAGAAGGGAACTCCCCTCTTCCTGGAGGCATGCAAAGATAGTCTTCATCCCGAAACCGGGAAAGAAGCTTGAGTTGCAGGACCTCAGGCCCATATCTCTCACCTCCTGCTTAGGCAAAGTGCTCGAGCACGTAATTCTAAGCAGGCTACAGAGCCACATGGATGACAAGAATTACTTCCCGCACAGCATGATAGGCTTTAGAGGAAATCTATCAACACAAGACATCATGCTAAGACTCTTAGAAGAGGACTTACACCCTATTCACCGGAAAAGAACAAGAACTGTCTTAGCCCTAGATCTAACAAAAGCCTTTGACAACATTAAGCATGAGGCAATCATGCTTGAATTGGATAAACTTAATGTCGGACACAAGAGAGAGAGAGAGAAATAGAAGAGAGGAAAGGTAGGGAAGTTAACAAGACGCACGTCCGGTTTGCTACCCTGCACTGGGGAAAAGGTGAATAGGGATGAAAAGAGAGAGAAAGGAAATAGAGAGAACACAGTTTCGAGCACATTTGAAACTTCGCACGAAGTCTACAGACGGTCGCCAAGACCTGTCGACTTGAGGTAGTGCAACAAGGCTTTCGTGGCTTTCTGTGCCATCGACGCATACGGTCATGGTCCAAGAAACTTCATTTCTGAAAATTATCGAGAATCGAGCCGGTTCAATGCTGTCCGGAGAGCTTTACGCTCGACGTCGAACTGGGGACAATGTCGGACACAAAACATACAACTATATCACAGCCTTCCTCTCCGACAGGACTGCCGGACTCCAGCTAGGCTCCGTCGCATCTTCCATATTGCAACTTGGCAGCAAAGGAACTCCACAGGGATCAGTACTATCACATTTCCTATTTAACATCTCTTATACCGCTAGCTACTGCACTTAGCACAATCCCTGGTTTGAGACACTCAATATAAGCTGACGATATCACCCTCTGGGCTAATACCGGAAGTGATAGTGAGATAGAGGAAACACTACAAGCAGGAGCAGACCGAGTGTCATATCATGCGTATCAAATAGGTGTGTCATGCTCTCCCCAAAGGTCAGAACTTCTGATTATAAGGGCTCAACCACAAGCAGACACCTCACCCGGACATCAAGGTGATGGTAGACGGCACGTACGTACAAGAGGTGCAGACCCTTAGAATCCTGGGTATGCACGTACAAAACGACGGAAAGAACGCATTCACCTTGAGCAAAATTATAGGATGCGTTAGCCCAACAAACAGGCTAATTAGGCGAGTAGCAAACACGCATAAACGCATGAAGGAAGCGGATCTCAGGCAACTTGTCCAAGCCTTCGTCCTGAGCCGCATAGTATATTCCCTTCCTTACCTGCACCTCCACCCGGCTGAAAAGAATAAAATCGATTGCTTAATTAGACAATCATACAAATAAGCCCTTCACCTCCCTAGATACACGGCTAATGAGAAGCTCCTTGAATTGGGAATTCACAATACCCTAGAGGAGCTGGTCGAGGCACACAGGCTATAGCCCAACTGGAGAGGCTATCCAAAACTCAAGTAGGAAGACACATACTTGAGGATCTGGGGATCCGATATGGATCCACACACACCTCAATATGTAAACTTCCCCTAATATACCACAGAAATTTAAGGATAGACGCAGTACCAAAAAACATGCATCCTGCACATCACAAGAACAGAAGGAGAGCAAGAGCTATATCTCTACATAAACACTACTCGTGTCTGCAGGATATAGTCCACGTCGACGTTGCGGAATACCCAAGTCGAGATGCCTTCTCTATAGGCATAGTTAACAATCAAGGTCAGGCCCACTCCACAGCAAAAATTAGTTGCATGCATGCAGAGGAAGCAGAAGAGGCAGCTATAGCTCTGGCTATAAATGGCACCACCGCGGAAATCATGTTTAGAGATTCCAAAACCGCAGTTAGAGACTTTGCCAGTGGCAAAATCCACAAACCGGCCATGCAAATTCAAAACAAATATCCACCATCTGATTGCCAGATTCAAATCGTCTGGGTCCCGGCACATTCCTTGCACCCAGGAAATGAGGCTGCCCATAATTATGCCCGAGGTTTCGTCAGCCGGGCGGTGGGAGGCCTCGACCTGGGTTCAGTGAGGGATCGTATGGTGACTTTCCACGAAATTACTATGCGCTACCGCGAAGGTAGACAAAAATACCCCCTCCTCATAAATCACTGGATAAACTGCAACAGGTGACCTGGAGACAGTTGCAGACTGGCTCATTTGCCAATCCTTACAAGTATTCGCTAATATATCCGAGCTGCTTCTCACCTAAATGCAAGAACTGCGACGCCTATAAAGCGGACCTGACGCATATATTGAGTGACTGCCCCGGGCTCAAACCTAGGGCGGAACTCGAACTTAATAACACTTCAGACTGGGAGGTAGCGGTGTCCAGCTCGGATCCCGCGGTCCAGCTGCGGACCGTCAACTGGCCTTTGGAGGTCGCCGAAAGTCAAGGGCTTACGGCCACCTCACGCCGCCTAGCAGAAGAAACCCAGTAATTCAAATAACTCTGCATCTGACGAAAATACGTTTTCCCTCCTCCTCCTCTGGGATTTTCAATAATCGCCTGCTGCCGATAACATAATTCTAGTCCTTGAGCTACATTACTCAGAGGGACAGACACCAGTTGCACATAAAATCAAAACACATAAACTAATTTAAACATGCACTAATTCAATTTTTAATTATTTTACGGCACGTAGCAATTTACGAATTGTAACGTGTGAGTTTTCAAGGCGTATCCACTTGGAATAATTTCCAGAATGACACCAGTTTGGAGATATGCGCCATCAAAGTCGCCGTAAAAATGCACTGTTGTTGAATTATGGGGTTTTGCGTGCCAAAACCACGATCTGATTATGCCGCATGCCGTAGTGGGGGACTCCGGAAATTTGAACCACCTTGGGTTCTTTAACGTGCGCCTAAATCTAAGTACACGGGTGTTTTCGCATTTCGCCCCCATCGAAATGCGGCCGCCATGGCCGGGATTCGATCCCGCCACCTCGTGCTCAGCAGCCCAACACCATACCCACTGAGCAACCACGGCGGGTTGCACTGTTGTTCCACTTACTTGGTTAACAAAACGCTCTTTTATTTACTGGAGAACAAAAGTAACTGGAAAGTCCATCTATTTGGTCTCACACTTTGACAAATAATATATCGAAACTGGTGTAATCCTGGAAATTCATTTCAAGTATTTTTGTTAAATAGTTGAATATATTTTTTGATTTCTCATGATAGTAATGTCCACCTCTTTGATTAATCCAGCTCAAGGACAAGTATTATGCTAGCTGCCACATGCGATTCATAAAAATTCCGGGAAACGTAAAAATTAACACCCCGTATGTTTTCTACATCAAGGATGAAAAGTAAAGGCGAATAAATAAGATTGACGCCATGCAACGGCTGTTTCACGTTAAAACACCTCCATCTGTATAATTAAACATGTCAATAACGTTGTCCACGACGACATACCCCAATCATGTTAATGAAAAACTCAGCTGCAATATCGCAGGCTGTATAATTTATGCTCCAGGGCTCGCTTCGCTATAGCCAACCACTGACACATGAAAATATAACAAAAATACCCTAAGTTCGCGACACATATAAAGTTTGTAGCGGCACAAGAAAACAATATTGAGAAAGCACTTAAAATACAGCGTTCAATATATGATAGAATACACAACGAACTTTCTCTGCTTTTATTGCCAGGGGAGCTTTTGTGACAATACAGAGGCACCGCTTTTGAAGCCCTTCCAAGCAAGTTCCTGTAGCGTTTCGTAATACTCGGCACAAGTGGGCAACACACTTGCAATGTTCAGACTATTCTGCAGCGTGAACCAGATACCCGATGATGAGGGAGGGCTGGGAGAAAACGGGAAGTGAACGGGTGCAAATTAAAGCTTCGCTAGATGGGAACGAGAGCAGCTGGGCCGTTTAATCCATCGACCTGTGCTTATAAATGGCGTAAGGAACTTCCGTGCATATGATGATCAGGATCTGGAACACTTTACCTCAAATCGTTAACGTTGAATAGAGCGGCCCGAAAGGTATTGTATATCACGCTGTGGTGGCAGACGAAAAACAACATAAACGGGACAGTAATTGAAAGCAGAAAGCGCTTGCTTTTAATTTCAATATGTACGTTTCTCGCTTGCTGAGAAAATTTGAATTCGTGATTTATGACTTGAATGGCATGAACTGGATCAGCCCGGTGGACATTGTCTCACGGAGCTACGGCTACCTTGCACATACCTGTTCACGCTATTTAATTAGTAGCGAAATTTGTGTCATTTTACCTTATTTTGAGGCGCTCCGGGTAAAAGCTAGTGCTTTAAGAAAATTTCCGAAGTATAGTTCTTCAAGCAGAAATCTAACCCTTTTTGCTAACTGTTTTTTTTTTTTTGTAGTTGAAGACAGCGTCCTTCCTTACCTGTTGTCATTTGTCTTTTCCTGAGGTGTTTCTCTTTTTCTCCTTTAAGCGTTAGAAATTTCTGTGATATCTGAAGTAGTTACTAGAGTTAACAAACACAATTACGTATATGCTGCTAGGTTCGTCAAAATTCACAGCTTGTAGAAGTGAGGTTAGTTATTACAGCGAAGCTGTTACCCTCTCGTTAGCCGGAATTTTTCGTGTCCGCGGCCGTGGGAAAAATGTGGGCCGATCCCGGAGGTAGTGCAATACAGGGCCGACCCGTAGCAACGGTGAGCAGGCTTCAAGCACTCGGCAAAGTGAGGCGAAAAGTGCACACATTCTTTGGAATCACGCATACAAAATTCAGAACAGCATTCGTTTCAATAACTAACAAACACAAAACACGCATCCGAATCCCATAATTGATGATAAGGCGCTCCTGATAACAATGCGAAGCACGTAGCGCTCCCCGCATACGTTTCCCGGTAAAGATTACTGTTGCGCAAGCTGCCGCGGCGACGGCAGCTTGTGACGTGGGAGTGACGTCACTAGCCTTTCGTATATAAAAGAAATAGGCTAGCAAGCAATTTCATTGTTGTCGCAGCACCGCTATGGGTAGGCAATGTATAATTAGGACTCCCGAGGAGCAGCGTGAATACGAGGAGCGGCAAAGGGCGAAAGAAACGGCAATATGACCAGCGGCGGCGTGCTGTCAAAATTACCATTACTACCATTTCTCCAAATTACCATTGCTACCATTACTCTAAAGCAATACAGCATTGCATACCCCCCCTCAGCAGTTGTAGTGGTGGTTTTCAACAGCTTAGCTGGACATCCACTTTCGCAGGGCCGGGATGGCGAGTCAATTTTTTTGCTAAGTCTGCAAGATTGTTGCACAAACAAGAATTGACTTCGCTAAAAGTAGTAGCATGTTTCAAGTGCATGTACACTAAATTATGTTTCACAAAAAGATAACTAAATCACGCATGAGTGCACAAAACACTACATACGTCATGACATTAGCAACCACAACAAGACGGCAGCATCGCAGTATGGTGTGAGCGCCACGTATCAGTTAATGCGGGTAGCACCTAAATGATTCGTAAAAATGTAGAAAATGCACAATATTGAAAATTGTATATACCGAATCTATTTGTCTATGGTTATATCTCCACGAAGAAAGGCCGTAAAAGATCATAAAGTAAATGGTACAACATAACAACAACGCTTTAAGATTTTCCCCCCTCCCCACTTAGGAGAAAACAGATCCCATGTGGTACCAGGCAGTTGCGTTCACTGACTAAGCATCTCCATTGATTAGAGGGTTCTCGTGCTACAAAGTTCTTAGAACAAGATTTGTAACGGAGAGAAGGAGTTAGGAAATAAAAGAATTTTTATATATGTTTACTCAACTTGCTGCGAAGAATACAGCAACAATACCAAAACTTACTAATGAAGTTGCGGTAGTTAAGTGCAAGTTTTGAGTTGTGGAACTTCGAAAAACGTTTCATTAATGGGCTAAAACGCGCCATGAGCAGCGCTTGATGTCATACTTTGAAATGAGTGGAGCTGTTGAATGCGTGAAACACCGTGGAAGAACTGTATGCAGCCGCTTTCGAGTACTAAAACTGCCCGTGCACAAACTTGACCAAACTGCTTACACGGGACTTTATGAATTTAAGCACTTTTGTGCTTGAACGCATAAAACGACGTTTTGTTAAGAAAGTAAATGGAACGCCAATGCATTTATCTGCTAATTAACAAAACGTCGTTTTATGTATTCAAGTTCGAAAGTAACTGGAACGCCAATGCATTTCCCCGCAAAGTTCGGGAATTAATATCTCGAAACTTGTGTCATCTTGGGATTTTGTTCTAAGTGGATCCGCCTTGCGAACTCCACGGCTAGAATTCGTAAATTGCAATATGGGCCATAAGATAATTAGTTGAAACTTGCTTAGTGAATTTTTGCTAATTAGTCAATTATCCACTTCAATTTTGCGGGCAAGTAATGTCCGCCTTTTCGAGTAGACCAGATCATGAACTAGAATTGTTCTATCTGCCACAGGCAACCTGAAAAATGTTTTGAAAGTTCGCTGAAACACCCGGTATGTGTACCTAGTGTTGCTTATGTCCCAAAAGAAAGCTTCATCTCTCCACATTAAATTCACTGCTATCTACTTTCTACTTAACGTATCTAGCCATCATGTTTCGCAATATGTAGCCGATGCTTTGTGCTCAAGCTATCATTTAGCGAAAGTTTCTCCTTGATGTCTTCACCGTGAATTTACTTGCCTGTATGAATGAGCAACGACGTGTGGACATAAGTTAACCTTGCAATACCTTACCATAAGAGAGGGCGTATTCATACCTCTATTCTCCCTCCAGTGTACTCTCCTGTCATATGCGCTTTACCAAGTGCATATCTTATTCATCATCTTGCCAGCCTCTCCCATGCTTCGTTCCCTCAGCCGCCATACTAAATGCTCCCACCAGTTAAAACTGCCCTACTATAGATCTGGACCCTACATATAAGTGCATTTAGCGCCTATTATGGCTTCAGGGCATTGTGCTCCGGATGGGAATGCAGTGCTTCAGCGTTCTGCAGATATTGCGATCACGCCATTATTATTGCACATCACCTTTGCAGAGACAAGCTTCGACTACAAGCATGCCCACATCATTGCACTTTTAAAGGTGCGCAAGTGTAGCAATGTGCACTGACACGCGAACGGCACATTAAACACAACAACCTGGGCTCAGAATGTTTCCAAAGGCGAGCAATATAGCACGCCGGTGCCAAAAACAATAAACGGGGCTGGCGCTGTGAGCCGTCACCGCCCGTCCTGTAGCTTTGACGAGTGGCACGCCGTTCTTAAAGGTGATCGAACCACAGCAGCGCGGAAGTCACGCCATGACGGGAAAGCACGCGAATGCGCGTGCTAACAACCCCGAAATATGAATTACTTCCTGATCGTTCCCGGCGGATCCCGTTTCCATACTAGAATATCTTACGATTTCTTCTGTTTGGTGCCACGAAAGAAAGTTCACCATATTGAAATGCGATTTCAAAAGTGCATTCACGTAGTGGTGTTACCATTAAGCATATTAACACCTATACGAGAGTTAAAGGAGTTTTTTGTATTTATCTACACCGGTTGTTGCACTCTTCAACCAAACTATATGCGGGGTGTTTATATGCACCATATAAGATGGGTGTTCTCACACCCATTGCGGTGTTCGCTAACCTTGGTACACGTGCTTGCGAACATAAGGGTGTTAAAGATAGGCTACACGTATAACGCTTAGCTGCGATGCCTCAAGGCCTCGTATACCTTTTTCGACTGATGTAGGGCTTCTAATGAAATGAAGCAGCTTATGATAGAAAAAAGTTTTTTAGGAATAACTATAGTATTCTGGAAATACATTCCAGAATATATTTGCGTGCCACAATATTTAGCGCTTTGCATGGATATTTTTTTCCCACTAGCCACACTAAAGCTTTCACGCGGCTTTACTTCTTAATTATTACCATCAATCACAGTGATACGCTTCTGGTATAGAGGAGTCATCTTATTGTCATCCATCACTGCGACCCTATGTTGCATTTCTGGCCACTTATGACCAACTCTAGTAATACTATAAATTTTGCTAGAGAAGGACAGTGCAGGACTTTCAAGGGTGTTGGTCAGACAGGTGCACTCGTATTTAACACCTTAAGAGTACTTGTGTGGCGACAAATTAGTTTACACTTTTAGGGTGTTAATATTTTTACTGTGTGCTTGCGAATGTAGTGATGAGAAATCTGCTTCTCAAACCTAATCGCAAAGACACTACAGGCTTATTGCTATAAATGAAGCGATGGCCCATTCAGAGAAAAAGTAAACATGTTTCTCGTCTCATCCCCTATAGCAGGGACAATGCGGGGTAAAATGAAGATGAGAAATTAGAATAATGAGCTACGCAAATGAGAGGCTTAAAGAAAACCCACAGATTTGAGCTAGGAGATCGCAAATAGCACCAAGAATGAATGGGGCTGCGTTCAACCGATGCTAGAAATTTTAGCTGCGATATATCGAAGTGACATCTTTTCTAGTAATATTTTCCTCTATTTAGCTTTATGTTTGAAAACGAGAAGCATCAACCAATCATGGAGAGTACTTTATCTTGCAATGAAGAATTTGATATCCATGAAGATGTAGCAATTATAAACTTGCTGTAATTACAAACATCACTTTGTTATAGGCTTTTGACAGTGTAATTTGTAATTTAATTACCATTCTATTTTTGTTCATTTTATTAGCTAAGATTTGAGGATAGCCAGCCCTATTTGGGGCCAAACGTTTCTTATTTCACACAGAATAAAATAAGGTGAACACCATATGGTTTCCAAGAAGCTTAACTCTGTGGTATACATATATGACATTCTCTACATATATGTATTAGTGCACCTTATTCAAATGAGTAGCTGAAGAGGGATGTGAAAGTAGGGGAACAGCGCAAAATTGACGGAATACAAAACGAAGAAAAAGGAAGAACACGGCGCTGGGATTTTTTGGGGCGCAGACCCCTGATATCGATGGGCGTAGGAACAGATCTGCCAGTAGGATAGAGCTTGCAGTTTGGCTTGGAGAAAAGGGGGAAAAATGTAGGGCAGGTCCCAACAACCTACGACTATTTTAGGCTTGAGGGTAGTAATTAATTTCAGCAGGTTCCTTTTTCATGGTGAACTTGTTTTATAGTGCTGCAGATATAGATACCGTGACAAAAAATATGCTTGACTTCGAATGTACTGTGCCCTCTTTTTCATTTGTCCGTGGCTGTCAGCGTTAACACAAGTTTACTTTCAGGTATCGCTGTTTTCCTCCGCGAGACAAGAGAGACAGAGGGGAGAAAAAGGAAAGGCAGGGAGATCAACCCGGCGCGTGTCTGGTTTGCTACCCTGCAGCCTATTTGTAGATATATTTTTTTACGTAAGTTTTCCGTATGGTATTAGAAATTTTGCTACAATGAAGCCCAGTCACCCACATAAATAAATAAAGAGCGGAAATGTGGTTCATGACCATGTCCAGTTGATCAAGTGTGTGGGCCGTTTTAAATGAAGACCCATACGGCGCAGGTAACGCCGACGGATGGCTGGCAGCCCGGTGCATGTCCACCGAAGTTGGTGCAGGTCTTCGTCATGCACTGGCACATGACAGTAGCTAATGTCACACCAAGAAACACCCGTGCACGCTGTGGATGAATGATTTTGAGCTCACAAACGTTTTGCGCAAGGACGAACATGAATTCGCTGTCTAGATGACAGCACTTATCTTAGTTTTATTGCGATAGCAATTACATGGACACTCCAGGTGCATTTCTGCCATCGGCGTCGCTGTCGCAGTGAGGTTCCGTATAAAGTGGACGGGCGAGAAAATCACCGCCGCGCGCCGTATGCTCTATATGCGAGTGAAAACGTGCAAGGCTGAGCCAGCGATCGCGGCTCAATCTCCTGCACGCAAGCGAGCGAAGCGGGAAGGCGGTGCGCCGCCTTCCAGCCGCGCGCAACGCTCCGGAGTGAGGGCAGAAAGGATGAAGGGGGGGGGGGGGGGGGGGGCTTTTACTCCGCGCCGCCCGAGCGACCGCGCGCGCCCGTCGGGCCGCAAGGCTCCGGGGGAAGGGTAGGGAGGGGGTAGGCCGCGTACTACACCGCGGCTTCCGCCCGGGCGGCTGTATTTTAAAGTCCATCTGCCGCGGGAGCAGAGTCCTTCCGCCCTGCGCTGTGTTTTCGCGGCTTAGTTCGCGATGATGCGAGCGGCAGGACGAAGGTCAATTCGCTCACTGCTGCTGCCGCGCTTACTCACTACAGCGTTTTGACAGCAAGTTTCCGCGGCAATCGAGTGAGATGCCTTCATGTTTGCTTATGCGCGCGTGGCACAATGTTTGTTAATTTAGTTAGTATGCCTATGTTGACAAGTTTCTTCTTCTTCTTCTTTCTGGGGTTTTACGTGCCAAAACCAGTTCTGATTATGAGGCACGCCGTAGTGGAGGGATCCGGATTAATTTTGACCACCTGGGGTTCTTTAACGTGCACTACAACGCAAGCACACGGGCGTTTTTGCATTTCGCCTCCATCGAAATGCGGCCGCCGGGGCCGGGATTCGATCCCGCGACCTCGTGCTCAGCAGCGCAACGCCTTAGCTGACTGAGCCACCCCGGCGGGTGTTGACAAGTTTAGACGGCCGATAAAACTACTATCCTTACTTCGTATAGCTGTCCCCTAGTTTGCTATCGCAATCGATGCTTCGCCTTTTGGGCGAAACTGCGACTTTTTTTTCGCTGTATCACTGATTAAATTCAACGACACGTCGATCCCGATTATCAACATCGCCGCTTACGTGTTCGCGGAGATTTCTACTGTTAGAGTCCTAGGAGTGGTAAGGTTGCGGTGCCCGGCGTGGAGGCACACAAGGCAAATTCAACCCAAGTGCCCAGAACGTGGTCGTATGGCTCAGGAAAAATTCACGCATGCTTGAGCTTAGCACGAGGTTGCTATTACGGCTCTATTACAAAAGTTGTGTGGTGATGTACATGGTGACGACACTTGTTCCCTCCTTAATTTGTAGAGTCACTGTGAAATAATTTTTATAATAACTTAGTTTATTAACAAAACCTTAGAGTGGCCAATAGATCATGCACTAAACGAAACAACGAAAGTAGGTTGGCATCTGCAAGCTCGTTTTTGTTAGCTGAGTCATTACTGCCTAATAGGCTTGATATACCCTTAATAGAAACTATATATATATATATATATATATATATATATATATATATATATATATATAGTCTATGCTGCCGCGGACAGCATAAAGGCGGCCCGTTCAACGGACATTCGGTGAGCTATGAAAACTGTTCACGGAATGTAGCTGTCTGTGGTGAACTTAAATAAGCACGAAGGAGCAAGTTTGGTAAGTGGACGAAATCTTCAGTCGCCCCCTACACAATTCTCCGTCGCGTAGCACTCGCGCACTCGAGTCATTCTCCCTCACGAGTCACGCGATACTTGAAACGACAACGTGTTCAGTAACTCGGGGGAAATTTATCTTACTGCATGGACTCTGTCGATTGGGGCGAAAATTTTATTTTCTGGTAACACGAGGCTATAGGAGCAGCCATCGGTCGCTTGTTCGGGAGTAAAGTGCTGCTCCACTTGTCTTGTCCACTAGAAGAGGGATGGTGGCTATCCGAGAGGGAGAGTCCGAACGCCGTCTATGTAGGCTGCAGTTGGAGGGTTTCGACGAGCGCAAGCTTGTCGGAGAACGCGCTAGTGCAACGTTGAAAAACAGGAACGACGACAACAAGGAAAGCACTCAAATCGTATTTTATTTGCCCGGGTAAAGGAAGCGGGCGCGCGCCTCGAGCCTTTTCCGCTGACAGGGTCCAAAGGAAGGGGTCGGCTCTGCAATGGACCGGCCGTTACTCAAGGCGACATGGCACATTCCACAAAGCCCCGAGCGAGCTGGCCGGCCACCGTCGCTTGTTCTCCCTCTCTCGGCCAAGGGTGGAAGGGAGTGCTTGGGGGGAAAAGTGGGAAGATGCGCCAGACAAATCGCCTAAGCAGGCGGGCGGCTGGGTGAACACTCCGAGTGAAAATATGCACTCCGACGCGTGCAAAAACAGAAATAAATGTTTGCAGCGACAGGTCTTGGGAGAGTTGGCTAGAACCGGCGCAGTTATACCAAAGCCAACCGGCTGGGTCGGTGCGAAGACGAAGGGAAGCAACACTGACGGAAAGTGAATTGCGAGGAAGTGGAACCAAAAGCCAGAGGGCGCGAGACAATGGCTCGAGTGAGGCGCAAATGGCGCGGGCTCCACCGGGCCGGGAATGCGAGAACAAAGGGCTGCGCCGCTAAAGGACGGCGCTTTGATCTAGAAAGAGTAGGACCCCGTTGCGCTCCGTCGTTTTGTATCAACCTCTTCTTGCCACGTGAATTTGCTTATGCTTTTCACTAGAACCCAGCAAAAGAGACGACGCCTATAACCTTCGACACAGCAGCTGCACTCTACTGTGCGACTCTAGGTCCCCCAAGATTGCAACGGCGGTGAATAAGTATACGGTCTTCGGACTGGGACATTCCGAAAGAGGCATTAGGTAAGCCCAACTCGGGATTCTAAGATCAGCCGCAAGCTGACACGGCTAGGAAGATGTCCATGGTCTTCTGGTGTTCCCGCATAGAGTAGCGCTTTGCAAGAGAAAGTTACCAGCGAAATTTCTATTCGCACAAGATGACAACGAGACACTGAAAATAAAAAAGCGAGGAACAGGAAAAGTCTAAACCACAGGTTCACAATATTACGGCGCTTAACTTTCTTGCAGCTTGCAATGGGCACGTACCACAGAGATTCACAACTGCTGGCGAGCCCACGAGCACACACGCAGTTTGCCATGCGCGTTACCATCTACGTGCGCGAGTTTCGGACACTGAGCAAACTTCATAATTTTAAAAGTAGTTAAATATCTTATGACTCCGTGGAACTCACAGCCGCCACCTGGCTTTTTCGAAACATGTGCCTTAATTTGTGCTGTAAGAAAAAGTTAGCCAGAAAATTTTCACAAGGATGGTGATAGAAAAGCGGAAAAGTTGCAAATCACCAAAAATTAAAGAAAAAATTACTGTATCTCCCGCTAAAGGGAACCATGTGTGGATGTGAAGCAGCGGGGAGATGGTTAGCTTGAGCGGGAGATGGTTTCGCGGCAGCGGCCCGAGCGCTCATCGCGGCGCTGCACAGGAGAGAGAATGAGGCGCGCGCGCTCCGCCATTTTCATACCGCGGAACTACCGTGGCGCCCCCATCGGAGTATGCCGCCGTCGCGCCACCTGTCGTGCGCGCCGCTCCGGATTCCTAGAGGAGAGAAAGGGGGGGGGGAGCGTAGGAGAGGAGAGAGAGGGGAAGGGGACGCGCATGCGCTGTGGGGGTGTGGGATGCGGGCGCCGCTCCGTACAGTCATAGCCTCCTATATATTCTATGCCTGCCGGATTATCGGCGATCCCATTGGTAGCGGCCGTCGTCGGAACTATGGCGGTGGCGCCACTTACGTAGGGTGGTCTCGTGCAAGCTTTTTACGTTTTAACACGAAAGTGTTTTATGCCGGGGTCCACCAAGACTTCACTGACGTATTTCCGTCACGGAAATACGTCATAGAACATAATACAAAGAAAGAAACCAGAAGAAAAAGTTCCACAAACATGCAAAATTTGGAAATCGAACCCACGACCTCTCGGTCCGCGACGATAGATCGCCGAGCGTTTAACCCATTGCGCCACAGACGCATTTGCAGAGAGCTACACAGACGCGCCTTATATATCTAACACTCCTCCGTGTACCCGCGCTCTTGCTCGGGGCGGTGCCGCCGCCTACGAGCAGAAAAGAGAAGTACTGCATTATGACACTAACGCGCACCGACAGTGAACGCTTCGGTGGTCTCAGCACTACGACGCCTCGATGCCAGCATTCGAAGGGACGCTGGCATCAAGAAGCACTACCAACGCCACCTAGGTGGCGTTGGTAGTGGCGTTCACCGTACTCAGCACAGCGGAGCGTGGCCTCCGCAATTAGCTCTGAAAATGTTTCTGAAGTTGATCGCGGAGGCTGCAATTACGACGCGCTGTACGCGCTGATTTGACTCGGTGACGATTCAGTTACGTGCTTTGTCTTGCGCGTTGTATTAGTGTGTCAGTTACGTGCTTCGTCTTTCGCGTTGTGCTAGCGTGTGCAGCGTAGTGCAGCTTCCATATGCACGACGGTTGCTCATGGTCATCGACGTTGGTAGTCGTGATGGAGGAGATGTGCCACCAGGCGTCAGCGTGGGTGCATCAACGCCTAAGGGCGCTTTAGCCACAAAACACCAATAGACATTATATATCAATGTGCAATAAACATTACACTACTTCTGTGAAGACACGTTTCACGTTCGTGTTCTATACCGATTCCTATATAAGAGGGATCAACCACATTTTTTTGGTACTCATAGGTGACAAAAAATACGTGAAAGTAAATAAAAATTGTGTAAATACTTATATATCTTAGTGTTGTAATAATATAGCAATATAAAGCGGTCGTCGTCAAAACTTGGGAGGGGGGCGCCACTTACGTAGGGGTCTAAGGTGCGCTTTTTGAAAGTTTTTGAAAGTAAACTTCGCATTTTCGACAATACCGCTGCAAGAAAAAAACTTAGGGAAAGCAGCGAAACATTCACAGCGACGTTTCGAATTCTGCGGCTTCCAAAAAAGAAATCGTCTGCTACCACCGCAACCGCCGATTTAAACCTTTGTTATGACAAGAGTGTGAACAACTTTCGTCCTCTGCTACTGCTATCATGCGGCGGTTGCGACATCCCCATCACGAGGTTTGCCGCTCCCTTCAATATGCTGACTCCTACCCTACGTAGGTGGCGCCGTCATAGACGACGGCCTTTTCGGGCTCATCCGGCAGGCATAGATTATATAGGAGGCTATGGTACAGTACAGGATTCCTAGAGGAGAGAAATCGGGGAGCGTAAGAGAGGAGAGAGAGGAGGAGGGGACGTGCATGCGCTGTGGGGGTGTGGGACGCCGCGGGACGCTGGACGGACAAAGCCCCCGCCCTAAGCTGCTTCGCATCTAAAACTTAAAACCGCCTCTCTATCGGGAACAGGGGTGCACGCGAAGCTTGTCCAACCCTAGGGGAGTGGTTGGTTAGTTTTTTGAGCGTTTGAGACGTTCACGGGCCCGCTGCCGCTGCCGTTCCTTCAACGCAGCCTGATCTTCGGCAGAACGAACTAAACGTGACTTCCCCATCTGACTGCCGGGCCTCAAGTGGCAGGAAACGGCGGGCGCGAGGCGAGCGAACACGCGATCGCAACCTTTCCCTCCTCCGGAGTGAGGGGACGCCTTTGATTGGCTAGGAGTATGGCATAATCAAGCGCGCCATCTGCAGGTGTCACATCTGCTTCTTCATGCATATATATTGGCCCTTTTCGCGGCGATCCCGTTGGCGCTGCCATGTTTGATCACGTGGTGACGCGTCCGTTGCTTGCCTCAACTGCGTCCGTTGCCTCCGTGTTTACAATGGATGTGTATGACGCCGGTGCGGTTTGCAAACCTATGATTCGAGAGATATCGTAGACGGTGACTGGGTGGACGACACGAAGATCTGGCCACAGCTTCAGAGAACATGCAAAAGCGCTTTCGGAGCTGATTAAGCTATGTCCAAACGGCGCAAGTAGCGTATATGGTGCTTGCTCTAAAAGCGGGGCTAAATATGTATTCCAAGCTATCCAAACTTTCCGCTCCTGAATTCAAACAGGATTATGGTGTTTTGGTTTTCGTTCTTTATTTGGGGCAAATATTTTGAAGCAGCGGCTTGTCACGTTTCTGACTCAGTAAAGTTCCTTGGTGCGGTCAACCCGCCGTGGTTGCTCAGTGGCTATGGTGTTGGGCTGCTGAGCACGAGGTCGCGGGATCGTATCCCGGCCACGGCGGCCGCATTTCGATGGGGGCGAAATGCGAAAACACCCGTGTACTTAGATTTAGGTGCACGTTAAAGAACCCCAGGTGGTCCAAATTTCCGGAGTCCCCCACTACGGCGTGCCTCATAATCAGAACTGGTTTTGGCACGTAAAACCCCATAATCTAATCTAATCTCTCTCTTGGTGCGGTCACTATCTGATTATTTTCTGCCTAATCGCTCGCGGTTGTGCTCAGTCTCGTTAGGTTTGTTCTTGCTGCGCACAAGGCTTGAAACGTAGCTGTTCTGCACATTGTAATACCTTGTAGCAAATGCGTATTATCGCTAGTAATTCGCTTACTCTTGTGGACCGTCACGAAACATTCAGCGTCGACCATTCGTGCGCTATCAGTGTACTACCGTCACTTAGTGTGCGTTTATAGTGCGCATATATTCAAGTGTGCGCCCATTCACTTATTCTTGACACGTCGGCGGAATAATCAGTGTACGTTTCCGTGCTGGTTGGGGCAGATGTATGTAGATACTGTGCGCGAAACCTACTACGACAGGAAGCAGCGCTACGCCCGTTATCATTGTTTATCGAGCGGTACTCACTCTTGCCGACGTACCGAGGCTGCAGCCCTTTATTTGGAGGTTAGCAATACAACGCTGGCGGAGGAGCAAATTTGTGTATCCTCGAGGAAAGCCGTATATCGAAGTGCCGGAAACATGTACGGACAGTTGCAGCAGCGGTCCGCGAACTACGCCCCCACATATTCATTACATTCGTGAATATGCCAGTCGCTATTTTTGCAGCCAACTACTACACACGTCTTCAATCCACATGATTTAAACCAGCGTGAATGGAGCACAGTGCGTTAGCGAAAACTCAGTTGCATTTCCGACAGCTGTCCGCACAGAAGCAAGGTAGAAGCGGTTATGATTTCGTATTCGTGCGCGGTCGCTGAGGAGACGTAAGGCGCGCTGCCATAAGCGCCATCTCATTTCTCTAGAATAAATTTCTCCGCGAAAAGGGTCAATAAAACCCCGCTTTAAAGAGTGCGTATGATGAACAGTGGCTGAATCGGTTAGCGTGGTAATCTCACAATCCGGAGGTCGGTGGTTCGATTCCCCAGTCCGATAAAGAATTTTATTTTCGCGCGGCTTAAGTTTTTTTTTCGTACGCCAACACCGACGCCGACACGAGTGAGGCAATACAATCTTCGCTCGAAACGGTAAACTGTGCCAAACTCTCTCGCTCGGTACGACAGGCAAGATATAAGTTGGGCAAGCGTAGGGAGCTATGCCGATGCTCAACTTTCTCTCCAACTGGTTGACTATGAATACGGTGGCTTGATGGGTAGGTGTGCCGTCATGATGCGATTCTCCGCATCATGACGACAAAACTGGCGCTGCGGTCGCAGGTTTGCCTTCAGGCAGCGCGCGTCGTCTGCTGCTGCGGCCACATTACATTGGAACTGCGGCATACTTACCATCGTATTTAAACTAAAAACCACATTTACAGTGACATCATAGACTGTTACAAATTTCTGAAGGCAGCAGAGCTCTGTCCCTTGCGAAGGTAACGTACTTGCTTTTCCGTAACCTGTTTGTTTGCCCGTTTGAGGTCCAAGAATAAAATAACTGTTAACGCTGTTCAGTTCGGTAAGCACGTTAAACTTGAGTCTACGAGAAGAAGCGCAAGTTCTGCATGGACGAAATAGCCCTTCATCAGTTCTTCTAAAGTGAGAAAGGCGAAGTTTGCTTTGCGGAACAGATGTATACAATAGTATGTAGGGGCTGTACGCGAAGGTGCAGGGCGTATTCTTACACCACGGAATGCGCAAGAGAAATGATTTGGCTTGAAGAGATGTAAAACACAATGGCATAAATATTGATATTCGTACAACTAAAATCCTTTGGTTCAATTTCCTTGACTGTATTGGGGTTATTGTAAATTTCTAAAATATATTATAAACTTGTTCGTGATGAAATAGAAGTTCTTACGTTGGTGGCAAAAGCCAATGGTCTTCCGGACTAGGAGGTCCGACGACGAAACGGCTATTAATTTTCAGTAATAAATGTTTTATTTTCTCTCTTACGTTGTTCGATTATGTATGATGAGAGCAGTAGCTTGTAGCATGAAAAATCATAGTTTGAACTCGTGAAGATCGTATATATGTATATTTGAATGTAAAATGATGCTTATTGGAACAGGCGTAGATATACTGGCACAGAACGGGCGGCTAAAACAGTTACGTCGGGCAGCGCTCTTAACCGTAACTTCGGCGTCGTCTTTCTTGAAGCGATCACGATGCTGCTGCTGTTGGTGATGTGCATGATGATGATGATGATGATGATGATGATGATGATGATGATTATGATGATGCCTCAACACTTGGCACAACCCACTGAGGGGGATAGGCCACGAACCGGGTGGTATTATGATAGAAATTTAAAATAAATTAATTTATAAATACATAAGTATAAGAATAAAAATAAATGACTAATTGAAATGAGAAATAAAGCAATAATAAAAGAATTAAGTAGTCTATGCTAAGTTAGTCAGCATTGCCTGAATAGGAATAGTAATATGAATTTAATAATAAATTAAATACAGCAAACGTAGATTTTGAATAATAATAATAATATAATTGTGGATTTGTGACTTTACTTTCTGAATTTGCTAAAGCTATAATTTTTTGAAGGATAAATAAAGCAATCACGTAACAATGGGAAAATATTAATACGGCAATCTTTTTGTGTCACATAGAAAGTTATAAATGGCTCGGCAAACATTCCCGTGGCCATATCCTAACATCGTGGCTCCAAGTGAGAGTAAAACTGAACTGCTTAACGGCAGTCCTAGATTAGGAAGTGGGATTTCTAAACATCGTTGTCGATTATTAGAAAACTGCCGACAGGATAATAAAAAGTGATCGATAGATTCTGGTTCATTGCAGAGGTAGCATAATGGTGATGCCGCCAGACCACATCTGTGCAAGTAAAAATTTAGTTGTGGAATACGGCAACGCTGTCTTGTAAATGTTACTTCGAATTGCTGGTTGGGACACCACTGTCGATTCCTAGAATAATTTAGATGTATAAAGTCTGTTGATTTTGCTAGTGCGAGGCTTTTCTTGTCTTCAGTCAAAGAATACTGCCTATATCTGGCTGCAGTGATATACGCAGTTGCCGGCAGCACAGATATTGCCTGACCCTTTAAAGAAGCTCGTGCTAAAGAATCAGCTATTTCATTAAGTTGGATGTCTCGGTGGCCTGGTACCCATACTAAATGAACTAACTTTAAGTGGGGAGGAGCTAATGTATAAAACGTGTTTAAAGCTGTCAAATTTGTAGATGCGTTAAGCGCGCTGCATACAGAAAGTGAATCTGTGAGAATCATAACTTTTGTAACATGTAGCGGTAACTTTCGCAATACAAGAATTATTGCCAGAAGTTCGGCCTGAAAAACTGATGTGTAATATGGCAGGCGAAGTGAAAAAGACCAATCGAGGGATGGTGAGTATATTCCCACGCCTGCCTTCTCTTCACACGAGGAAGCATCAGTCGCTATTACATTTATTGGGAAATGAGCCAAATAATCTTGCAAAAGGGCATTAAAATATGTTGGTGGCAGCAGTTTTGCGTTATTGGGGAAAATATCCGCAAATTCTATTTTAAAGGACAATGTGGACCTATCAAACGGAATGATTTCCCTAATGTGAACATTTAAAGGTGCTAATTGTGCCTGCACAAATACAACCTGTGTGGTATGTAACCGACGCCACGTGATCTCAAAAAATGAATTTGGTTCACTAATAAATATATATCATCTTCTGAGTATGGTGTACGTCTTCTTCATCACAAATGCAATAATAATTTAGGTAATTCTTCGATCACAGACGCAAACCATGCAGCAACACCAAGCTTTTATCGCAACTATAGTTTCAATGAAACTCTCTACTGCATCACAGCGCTAAAAATGCATGTAGCGTAGCGTAAGTACTTTTTCTTTTCTGGAGTACGCTTAGGAGCCAAGCTTTGGTCGTCACATGGAAGTGCAGGTGAGTAATGTATTAGCTTAATTGATGATGCTGTTCGTAATTTCAGTTTTATGCAGCTCACAACCGATGACTCCTGAACGCTTAAGCTGGCGAAAGGGGAAAAAATGACAGCGGCAGGGCATATCTGCCAATCGTTGTGTTGTAAACCACGGCCGCTGCACTTGAAGGTGAAATTTTTGCACGCACAAACACTTCGTTGGCCGTCCTTGAGCAGGTTTATTTCTTTACTTGTCTACAAATACACATTCTTCACCTGTAGAACACGTAGGCTGCATCTTCATTCACATCCTATTTGCTTGGAGCATGTGTATACGTTTCGCCAATGACTCCAGAGGAGGCATTGGTTTGGCTCGCTGTCCCTTCCGGATTATTTCAACAGCCTACATGCCGTTGGAGCCTCGCTTGTTCTTTTTCTAGGAATTTTCGTCAATATGTAAGGCGCAGCGTCGGGTAGCACCGAAGGAACAGTGTCACTCATTAGCCGCACATACGCCATCGGAATCTGAACAATCTTCCTGCCGGTCATGCTCCTTGAAGTGGTGCTGGCACATGACTAATGCGGTTGAAACGTTTTTTTTCAGCACGGCGAAGGGCAAGCTCACGTCTCTCGGAAAGTCTCAGCGCATCGAAACCAATCATTCTTCACGCGTGGCTCGCATGTTTGTAGGCGAACTTACAATTCCGCGCAAAGCAAGTAGTGCCCTTCCGGCTTGTTTTCTTCTGTGCAGGAGCACTTTCACTCTGTCCCGGAGTCACACGAGCTTGGTATTCACGAATATCACCCACAGTCTTCACTTCGCTCCTTAAACGTCTAATGAAGTTACAGGAACTCGGAGAACTATTGTGACTGCGAACGCAGCGCTCCGTGAGCGTGTTAACAGACGATATAAATGACCGCTTTTGAAAATTACTCATTGCAAGAAGAAACATCGCACTGTTAAGCACTCTCTCAGCATAATTTAATCATTTTATTTCAGGCTTTACTGTGAAAACCTATTATTTTGACAGCTCAGCGCCCACTGTTGCCGCAGCTTTCGTGTCTACATGGATTGCAAGGTTCGGCTGCCCATCCACAATAGTCACCGATCGCGGTCGGTAGTTTGACTCGGCACTCTTGAACGAGCTACTCAAACTACTCGGAACGACACGTTTTCGCATGACTGCTTACCACCCGCAGTCCAATGGACTTGTTGAACATTTTGAGAGGCATCTCAAGGCATCCCTTATGGCGCATGAATCGCCGGAGAAGTGGGTTCTGCATTTGCCTCTCGTTTTACTTGGCATCAGAGCCGCACTCAAGAGCGGCCAAGGTTGCTCCTGTGCTGAGCTAGTCTGCGGCACTCACCTACGCCTTCCATGCGATTTCTTTGTCGCCACCAGTAAAACACCAATGGTGTTTGTCGCCACCAGTAAAACAGCAAACACCAAATATAACACGCACGCAATAACACTCTCAGTCACCGACGACGCGCGCTTCGTGGCAAACCTCTGACCGCAGCGCCACTCCTGCTGTCATGAGGCGGAGAAGCAATGAACTACGCCTGTCGGCACACCTACCAATCTAGCCACCGTACTATGGAGGATAAAGGTTTGTGTCCATCTGGCTGCGCATCCACAGCGAGTGGGCAGGCAGAATGGAGTGGATAGGTCCTGTGTGGCATTACTTTTTTTATGCGAAAGCGTCAAATAGCCCATTGAGCGAAAAAGCCGGCGTCTGTCGTCTGTACCAGCGAAACGGTAGGGAAATTCCCATTGGCGCGAATGCCGCGTCACGAGCGCGCCTCGATGGAGCAGTGCGGCCGAATCGGAACACCTGCTGCCGCAAAGCGCGCCAGGTGTTGCGTGAGGGGAGAGGTCATCGCCTCGACGCCACATCACCAGCGTGCCTCAACGGAGCACATAGGGCGGCGCGACGCCGCTGGGCGAGGCGGGTTGTCGTCGGTGAGGCAGTCGCGTGACGCGCGCGTGCCACCGTCTCGATCTCGGAAGCCAGCGTGCGGTCCGTCTCTCTCTCTCTCTCTCTCTCTCACCACCTTTGGGCTTAGCTGCTGCGCGTGCCGGCCGGCCTTGGTGGCCGCTGCTGCTTCCTCGGTCTCTTGTCGCGCAGGACGTCGGTGTCAAGCGGCGTTGGCACCGCAGGTTGCTGCTTGTTGGCTCGGGCAGCACGTACCACTATGGTACATTACTCGCTGCGAAAAACTCGAAGGAACATTCAGCGGCGCTCAATTGCACATTTCGCATAAGTGCTTAGGTGTCCTCGGATTTTTTTTCTCTCTCTCTCTCTCTTTTGCGAGAAGTAGGTATCCGATTCTGTGCGAAGTGATGGGCATGTCTATTTTTGTTCAGAGTAGTATGTGTGCCAAATAAACTATGTTGCGACAAATACTGAAGCCATTCTTAAATAATTTCAGCCCGGTTACACATGCCGCCATTCACGCTTTATATAAAAAATACGTTACTTTATTATTAAGGTGCAGTTTAAATTGGTGCATTGAAATCTTCATCGGGGCAAAAAAAAAATAATAAGCGCAGTCGATGACATACACTTAATTCGAGCCTCGATCGTAAATGACTGCATTCTGACCAGATATTGTTAAACAAGTTTATCTACATATTGCGTCAAAAAAAGAAAGAAGAAATGCTATCAGCGAGTGAAGCTGCAGTAGCTTTGCGTCGTGTATTGTGGAGATATGATATATAGCGAGAATCCGGTGTTGCTGACGGTGTGCGAGAAAAGCACAGCGGCAGCAATTTCCTTCCTTGAGAAAGGTCCCCAGTTCGGTTCTCACTGACACAGGTCCGCAACTGCACTCGCTACGTCTTTAGCTACTCATATTCACAACTGTCGAATGCATTCTGATGTCCACGAGGTCCAGACACCTGCCATGACTCCGAGATGCACCACACAGCTTGTACTCCAAAACATATAGGCTCGAACGCTAAGAGAAAAAAAAAAATGGGCATTATCTTTGGCGAGATTTGTGCTATTCCGGAAGTATACGTCACATAAATTCTGAAAGCAGATCCCATAACATGTGATAAACAGAACGATTACAGCGTACATTGGTTATGTCTGCATGTTGGATAGGACATACGCTTTGAATGGTAAATAGATTAGCTGATGGATACTACTTGAGGCGCACGTGACAGCTGTCGCATTTGTTTCTATAGATAATTCACATAACCAGCCGGTTGTATTATGTTACTGAAATGCTAAGTCAAATTAGCTCTAATTTACAAAATTTGTCTAATAATGTGCCTACTTATTGATGTGCACCCGGTATTGAATGTTGTATGTATTGCGTATACCACAGGTACGGTGAACTGTACCCCTAGCGCTGCGTGCTGATAGTAATACCTGCTAAAGCACATACGATGCTGACATTGGAAGTGTTCCGAACAACGAATTGGAGTACGTTTATCTATAATTTCCAAGCATAATATTAGTGGCCGCGCCTGAAAACCACATGGTAACAGAAGAGGGAAACACAAGCGCCGCTATAGTTATTGCAAAAAGGTACGCATAGAGAACTTAAACCATGGAAATTACTCATCGAGCATGTACACAATCTCCCAATCCTTCAACAAGAACACGCGAGCATCGACCGCACGGAATGTCAGCGTTTTATAACGACTGAAAGCGGCGAGGTCAGCTGTGGAATGGCGAAACGCGCAAAACATTCTCCTGGGCCAGCATCGTCTGCTAAGATGTTCTATTAAGGAGGACACACGGCCCTTTCAGGTTTATCTGCGCAGTCCTGTTTTCGAAAAATCTGTGAGGAAACAGGTGTAGACAGAGATATGTCATCTACGATGTGGATATAAATTTTTCAGTCATGTTGTTTTAACTTGCGAATGTGTCGCAGAATTAAGATAAAAAGAAGAAATAAAGTTTATAAGCACGTGCCGAGCTTGTCATTAAAAAAAAAAAAAAAAGCTGACGCGATGTTTGCAAATACTTGTATATGGGTGGCCTGGCTATTTGTGGCGGCGCGGACCTCGCGGATAACGGTGGCCGGGTGTGTGCACTCCTGATTGATTTTTTGCGCTTCCGCCTACTAGCGCTGATCTCGCCATTATAAGGCGCTGACGCACGTTCTTGTCGAAAAATTGGGACCGTGTACATGCATAGGTACAAAGTAGACCATATACCGAATTGAATTGTGGGGTTCTGTGTGCCAACAGCACAATCTAATTATGGGGCACGCCCGTATTGGGGGGCTGCAGATTAATTTTTGACCACCTGGGATTCTTTAACGTGCACCGAGTGCACGGTAGACGAAGTAGACGATATATGGAAGTTGTGTTTGCTGTGCGCACCGAAGCTCCAATAGAATCCATGCACTGTCTAGCACAGCCTCTGAAGTGGAGATCGATGTCTCATCTTCTTATGAGTCAATACTAATTCAACGTTGGTTATAATAACTGTGTTGAAGCAGTTCAAATAATTTCCTTCCAAGAGATAACTTTGTAAGCTAGTCTTTTACATAACACCATTTCATGCCCCCATGTGTTCGATTTCCCTTTCTCATGGTTGGCCTCTTAGGTGCTTGGACATGTGGTAATAAGATGCCTAGGTATCAGCATTAAACAAAAGCTTCATCCTACGTTTGCTCTCTGATCCAATAGAGCATTCGTCTAAATTTATTATAGTCAGGCCGCTCATTTACTCGTCTCTTTTTTGATTTCTATTTGCTTCAATTTTTAATGTTCTCATGTCGTACGAATAGCAATATCATAAGTAATTGGGGGATGAATAAACTATTATTGACGATTATTATTCAGGACTATTAGATTGAGGAAGCTGTACAATATGGACGCAACATTAAATCAGTGAGAAGAAAACTTGGCATAGGACAAGGCAAGATGTATGCACTGAAAGATAACCAGGATAATATCATCAGCAATTTCGATGACATAGTAAAGGCAGCGGAAGAATTCTATACTGACCTGCACAGTTCCCAGAGCAGTCGTGCTACCTTCATTCGAAGTAGTGATGAACAGGATACAGAGACTCCTTCTATAACTAGCGATGAAGTTAGAAGGGTCTTGCAAGACATGACGACGGGAAAAGCTGCTGGAGAAGATGGAATAACAGTCGATTTATTCGAAGATAGAGGTGATATCATACTTGAAAAGCTTGCGGCCCTTTATACACAATGCCTCTCGACTTCAAATGTACCAGAAAGCTGGAAGAACACCAACTTTATACTAATCCATAAGACAGCAGACGTTAAAGAATTGAATAATTATCGGCCCATTAGCTTGCTTTCAATATTGTATAAAATATTCACCAAGGTAATTTCAAATAGAATCAGGGCAACACTTGACTTCAGCCAACCAAGAGAACAGGCTGGCTTCAGGAAGGGATATTCTACGATGGATCATATCCATGTCACCAATCAGGCAATCAAGAAATCTGCGGAGTACAATCAACCTCTCTATATGGCTTTCATAGATTATGAAAAGGCATTTGATTCAGTAGAGATAACAGCAGTCATAGAGGCATTGCGTAATCACGGAGTTCAGGAGGCATACCGGAATATCTTGGGAAATATCTACAAAGATTCCACAGCTACACTGGTTATCTACAAGAAAAGTAGAAAGTTACCCATCCAGAAAGGGTGAGGCAAGGAGACACAATCTCTCCAATGCTGTTCACTGCATGCTTAGAAGAAGTATTCAAGCTCTTAGACTGGGAAGGCTTAGGAGTGAGGATCAACGGTGAATATCTCAGCAACCTTCGGTTTGCAGATGACATTGTTCTATTCAGCAACAATGGGGACGAATTACAGCAAATGATTGAGGACCTTAGCCGAGAAAGTGTAAGAGTGGGGTGGAAGATTAATATGCAGAAGAAAAAGATAATGTTCAATAGCCTGGCAAGGGAACAAGAATTCAGGATCGCCAGTCATCCACTAGAGTCTGTAGAGGAGTACGTTTATCTAGGTCAAATACTCACAGGGGACCCTGATCACGAGAAATAAATTTACAGAAGAATAAAATTGCGTTGGAATGCATACGGCAGGCATTGCCAAATCTTGACTGGGAACTTACCACGGTCGCTGAAAAGAAAAGTGTAGAATCATAGCATTCTGTTGGTGCAAACATATGGGGCAGAAACTTGGAGGTTAACAAAGAAGCTCGAGAACAAGTTAAGGATTGCAGAAGAAGCGATGGAACGAAAAATCGTAGGCCTAACGTCAAGAGACAGGAAGAGAGCGGTGTGAATCAGAGCAAACGGGGATAGCCGATATTCTAACTGACCTTAAGAGAAAAATATCGAGCTGGGAAGGCCATGTAATGCGTAGGATGGATAACCGGTGGACCGTTAGAGTTACAGAATGGATACCAAGAGAAGGGAAGCGCAGTCGAGGATGGCAGAAAACTAGGTGGGGTGATGAAGTTAGAAAATTTACAGGCGCAAGTTGGAATCAGCTAGCGCAAGACAGGGATAATTGGATATCGCAGGGAGAGGCCTTCGTCCTGCAGTGGACACAAATATGGGCTCACGATGATGATGGTGATGAAACTATTGTTGTGGCTCTCGAAGCTACTGCAGAGGTTAATGCAGCGGTGCAGCAATATCATTTTACGTCATGATAGGGCGCTTAAGTTTAGCGCACACTGAAAATGCGTGTCACAAACAAGTTGCGCGGAACGTCAAGACATGGTCATCGCTTGCATTCCGCCTTTAAAGGTAGCCCATGCTATAGAACATCATTATAGCCTACACGATTACGCCCAGCGCGCTGTTCCAGGTGGGTACGATGAAAAATGGAATGATATGCACTGTGCATGTCACAGATGCACAACGTACACACAACAATAAAAAAAACGAAACTATCTCAATGAGATAAGTGTCTCTGAGGAAGTTCAAAAGTGCCTTTGCTTCGGAAGGTGCACAGGCAGCGTTAGTCTATGGGCCAAGAATGTGTCTTGCTTAGGAGATGACAGTCTTTGATGAACGTTTAGTATGCACATTAAGGCTCTTCTTTCTAGACCAAATAACTCGCAAACGCAACATATGAAGCGCAATAAAAAAAAGTCACAAGAACGTCTAAATCCACGAGCACGAAGATCAGACAAATCGATGTACTTCCCATTATTCCCATGGTGGCTGAACGATTGCAACGCCAGAATATGTTGCCCCGTGTAGGCCGTTACCGCACATGGTTTGGCCATATAGGTGTTCTGTGGTTTGGCTTTCGCGTCGGATTAGCCTATGTCGCCTCGTCGCCTACGGATTGCGGCTTCAGCGTGCATCAGCAGTGCACCGCCTACTGCTTCGCCTGCGATGGCACCACCTAAGACAACTGCTGCGCTAAGCGGCGCAGAATGGCAACGACGTCGCCGGGCGAACCTCGCTTTGCTCCGGCGAGAGACACTCCAGCGTGAAGCAAAACGCCTTAGAGCGTTTGCGGCGCTTGGTGCGAACTCTGCCACTGGCATTCCTGCAGCTGTGCGCGTCGCAGCTCGACTTTCCTCCCCTGGCCACTGCGGAGCCGGATCAGAATGCTCGCACCTTCGCCGAAGTCACTCGCCCGCAGAACGGCGCTCGCCAACAGGATGCCGCGCGCTAAGCAAACCTGCAACATGGTCGCCGGCCCGCAATTCGTGTGCCTTTCGCTGCAACGGAGCGTGAGTTCACGAAGCAAACATGCAACAGCTTCTGTGAAGAAACGTTTCACTTTCGTGTTCTACCGATTCCTATGAAAGAGGGATCAAATATAATTTTTTTCCGCCTCTTTCCTGTCTTCCCTTTAAGATTTTACCATTGGCATTGTTTAAATTCTTTCACCTTAGTGCTTCTTACGGATAAGCTGCAGAGCGCGGCGGCAGCCTATCAAAGTTGCTAGCGACGCGACCGCACTCGCCATGGGAGCAGCGTTTTTTTCTGTTGTAGCATAGGAGTGGCTGAGTGGTCGCACTACCGACTGCCAATCTATGAGGCTCGAGTTGAAATCTAGGGGTAGCCCAGCGCATTTTTTGGTTATATCTTTGTGAGCTACTGGTAAAGCATTTTGAACTTTATTTTGGAACGGACACCGACCGGTGCCAGTGGCGGACATCTCAACGAGTTGAGGAGCGCGCTCAAAGCAGCTATATCGCTGTAAAAAAAAGGAAAGGTGTAGGACATCATTTTGTCAAAACGCCAGGCGCCGAATTCGCAAAGTTTGTGGTTCGTAAGTGATCTTTGCCATTCGCTGGCTGCCTTCCCTAATGATGAGTCGAGCATCAGCATTGGCTTTTCTGAAAAAGGCTCTTAGAACAGTTCTAGCGTAAGAACTTTTTTTGTGAAATCGGGCTTATAGGGCTAGTATACACAATGCTTCTCGCTCGTAAGTGCTATTTGCCATTGGCCGGCAGCCTTGGCTGTACTATGTCCAGCACAAGGATTCACTGAAACGTTTTCTTACCTAGGCTAGCTGGCCATGAGGTCCCTTATTTTCCCACTGCTCATCATTTAACAAACAATAACAACCTTTTTTCGTATCACTATGAATGCGTCAGTGTATTTTAGCTATAATTTTTTGTTTGCTCTCTTTCGTTTTAATTAGTTTACTGCGTTATATTGTAAATAGAAACCCGCACTTTTATGTGCGCTCTGCTGTCAGAGCATGTATAAGGCTTAGAGTCTTTGAAGTTATACTAAACATGATGCAGCATTTAAATTGTCGAAAACTAATTGGTGTTATCAACGACATAAGTAGCAAGATAGAATTCTTTGCTGTATATGATAGACAAAATTTCCGAAGCATACATTTCTATGGTCAATTGAAAAAAATATTACAAAAAATGAGCATGTAAGAAAACTTCAGAATCGGCTACTGAAATAGTATGCATTTATTCTGGTTTAAAAAACCGCACTACGTGTTAGAATAAAAGCCTGCAAATAAAGCCAGTCAAATATATATTAGACATATTAGCTTCTATGTTAAGCTATAATGCAACTCAGTCTCTCTAGAACTATTTCTAGCAAAATGCAAACCTCTAAAGTCATAGGTGTCTCAACGCCATTATCTTACTGTAGGCCAACATCTATTCTATCAATATTTTTGACAGGACTAGAAAACGTAATGTTTCACTGTATATCAGGCTTTATTGAAAACAACAATGCAATCGCGAAATCTCGTTATGCATTTCGTAAACGTCTCTCCACGCAACTTATTCTAGTAAATGAAAAGTAATTCATTCTTAACAACATTGAGGCCCGCTTACTTACTCATGGTGTTCTAATTGATTTTGGGAAGGAATGCATTAATCATTATTAATTAAAGAAATATTACCTTAGTACGCTATTCGTAGCGTGCCACTAGATATTATAGGCTCACGCGTCAAACACAGAACTCAGGATGTTTTTATTCAAAACAAATAGTTCAATATCATTCCAACTACGGCTGGCGTTCCTCAAGGCCGCATCCTGGGACCACTTTTCTTTAATGTGTTTATCGATTATTCAATTAACGTTGGACTTCACGCTAAATTCATAACGTATTCCGATGACACGACGGTCTTGTTTCCCTCAGCCGGAGCAGATATTCCTCAGCCAGAGCAGCCAGAGCAGATGGAAAACAGCCTAATAGATCAAAGTACAGTACAAATCAAAGTACAGTTGCTTCTTCCAAAAAAAAAAGAAGGTGTCCCTCCCTAGCGACATTGTACTAGGTTCTTCTGCCATTGAAGTATTCACCGCTGCCAAAACATTAGGTGTGTTTTTTGAATATGACATCTGGTACACGCATACTAATTTCTTTGCTGGTAAGCTGTCACAGTTTATAGGTCGCATCTACAATCTTAAGGACATTTTGCTCAGCACCAAGTTGCTCATCTATAACACATTCTTTGTCATTAACCTTAATTACTGCTTTCTTGTAAACATCAGATTTAGATGGCATGACACCGGGGCGGTATGACGTAAAGCTATTCCAAACTTTTCTATTTCATTTCTGCAAGCAGCCCTCCACGATTAGTCCCATTTTTTTCCGACCATCCAAACTTCACGTGTATGTCACGCGACGTCACGAACACCGCGAATACTTCTCATCTGATATGACGTGTACACTCTGATTATGCATGACTAGACCGAACAAAAGAAAAGCAATTATTGACAATTCTACACCTTTTTTTTACCTATCAGCCCTCCGCTATTAGTCAAAAGATTTCGGGCAGCGCCTACTTCGCCTGTCTGGCACGTGTCGTCACAAAACCGCGAGAGCTCACCACGTCAAAGCGACGTGTACGCATTAAAGATGCCTTAATATACCGTACAAATTGGATTTTTCTTTTCGGGATAGCTGGAGACTGCCCCGTTCCGAAGTGAATAGAAGATGGCTGCCCGACAATCGCTCTGGCACTGGCTGCTCAGAGCCGCCGGGGAGAATACATTTATTTCATATAATAAAAATGATTGCGTGGCAGTATAACGTTGTCGAGCCCTTTCAGCGCGTACATGACATCGCTATGCCAACTTTTTTTAGCTGACGATCCATTTCAGCAGCCTTTTTACCATTCCATTGCACCCCACCGCTGTTCTACCAGACACCAAGAGCTATTAAGCAAGAAGAAGCAGGCTAATCGCCGACACCGGCACTGCCGTCCTCATCCAGTTATCTACTTTCACTGCAGCTAGCCCGTGCCCCACCATATACCTCTCCACTTCTGCGTGCTCCTTGCCTCTGGTCAGCCAATTAATTAAAAAAAAAACTGTAAAGGTATCGCAATGCAGAGCATACAAAAGCGACCTGCTATAAACGAGGAGGGCGTTTCAATGGCTTACTCAAACAACGCTATGGGTCGCCGCCAGATGCTTGCTTCAGCGATTACGTAAATTTGACATCAGGAGATTGGAATAAAGACAAATTGGAATAGTTTTACGTTATATAGGGCCCAAGGACTGCAGATGAACCACAAGACAGAGCGCTCTGTGCTGTCGTTCTTTACCTGGGTCCTGTGTCGCGCTGCTTAAATCTGCTGTTCACAAAATGTACCAACTAGCCCAAATGAATACGCTGTGAACACATTGCTTACTTGTTTGGGGCACTTACCTCCGCCACTAACACTAACCGTCCCTCGAATTGTATGCCTTATTTGCCACGTGCGCTTTGATTGCCCCACATAACTACGATTACAAAAACTTGGTATTCGGGAACTCACAGATCTTTCAATTATCGCTTAGCTTTCATCTATATAAAATAATCCAAACAAAATAATGTTTCTATCTACTTTTGCAAACCACGAGAGAGGCCTATAGCACCCCCCACCCGGAGCAATCGCTTGTGCTGCACACACGCACAAATTATAGACGACATGTTATCCATCAGTCACTTCCCAGCTTGCTGAGCACTTTTTATGCACAAAATGTCAACCTTAATGAATGTACTCCCTCTGCTTTGCGTAACAATTACATGTTGAAGTAATAAATAGAGCCTACCTATGTTACTTTCTTCCTCAAGTGAACCTGATCTTGATCATTTTTGTAAATTTTGTTTTCTGATATTTTCTGTACATGGTCTCTGTCACTGTTTCTGGCGACCTTTATCCTAACGGCACAGAATCATGTACATGGTTTTGAAAAAATTGTGCTTCTGATTGATTCATTTGCTGATATTCAGTGTGGAGACCCAACAGCTGCTGGACGAACGCAATTCTGAACTACGTGAAGTAGCGCTGCACGGAAATTAAGTGCACAGAAAGAAAACTAAAGCCATTTTACACATCGTAAAAATTTCCCAATTTTGTGCGTGGGAGGTGCAGCAGACCTTGATTTTTTTTTTATTCTGTGGTTTGCCGTGCCTAAACCGCAATCTGATCATGAGGCACGCCGTATATAGTGGAGGGGGGGGGGGGCGGGTCCGGGTTAATTTTGGCCCCATGGGGTTCGTTAACGTACACCCAGTGCATGGTGCACTCACATTTCTGCATAATGCCTCCTTTGGAATGTGGGCGCCGTGACCGGAATCGAACCCGCGACCTCGAGCTCAGCAGCGGAATGCCAAAGCCACTGGGCTATCCGACGGATGCAGCAGACCTATTTGAGTGCACTTGAAAGGAATAAGAGTCGAAACTAGACTTACCGCCGACAGCTGCTCAGTTTTTCCTCCAATAATCACCCATGAGCTCTGTGAGATTCTAATTATGACAATGTAATGTCGTTCTTTGACTTACCGCTTGCGTTTTGATCACAAAAATGCTATGTTGATGGGCCGTCATCACAAGCCACATGATTTTTCTTTTTTCACGTGCAGCTAAGGGCGAGCGCCACACACATTTTTCCTTAACGCGCATGCTACAGTCTACCAAAACTTGTGCCGAAAATCACAATTTTGCCGAAAGAAATAAAACCGCAACTGGACTCTGGTGGCCTTTTTCCAGGGCTACCTACGTTGTAGCGTTATACAGTAAATTTCAGAAACGGCTTTAGCGGGACGAAATCGATGATCTGAATCATCGATCACCAGTGGTCGATTTGAATAGGTGTGGCAATGAAAGAGTTAGCATACGCGCCTTTTTAGTTTACCCTCGATATAGTAATGTGGTTGCCGCTGCCGGTTTTCGATCCTACAACCTTGTTGACCTCGTTTTCAAGGGCCAATAAGAAGCCTGATCACGCACTTGGCCGTAAGAATACATTATGCGCACGAGATTTTGCTATTAGTTCTTGCTTTTCGAGTAGTGTTCAATTTTTGCAGTAGCATTCCAACGGAGCTGGTGCAAAGATAATTTGAGTGGACGCAACCTTCGATATATTTTTGGAAATAATTTGTCGGAATCGTATGAAAATCACAGTTGGACGACATCTGGTAAAGTCGGGAAGGAAATTTAGATTTAGAACAGAGACGCAAAACGCCGAATAAAGTGGTCTGCATTGAAAGGTTAAAAGTCGCTACGACTTCCCAAAGAATTTTGTTCAAGGCTTCTTTCTGGAAGCCGTCTTTTAACCACACAACTATTTATAGTATACTACTTTTCTTTCCTTCATAGAAATTCCACTCAATACGTTTGTACAGATAATGCTATAGATCTGAGATTTCCCTGTCTAGCTGCAGACCAGCAGCAAGCTTCATGCCCAACCGTGATTTTAGAAGTTACAGGCAACAATGCGGACAGCGCGCCACACCGCAGGAGAGATACAGATGCGGAGATGGTGGGGCCGGGGGAGAGGGGTGAGGCGGGGGGGGGGGGGGGGGGTTAAGGTTGCCCAGTCAACTGCACAGCGGGCCCCACAAGGAGGCAATAACTGGCGGCTGTGAGTGCTCCCGCGTGGGTTTTTCGCTGACCTTTTCGTAAAAGAAATGGGGAGGAGCGCCTTTCAATGTCGGCTCCTCTGAAGCGCGAGCGATTTTTCGCTGACACGCGAGACGTTTCTTTCGCTCATGAATAACGGGGCAAACACGGCGTCGTGCTGAGCGAGGTTGTAGCCCGGAGCAATCAGCCCACCCTGACAGAAAAATTTTTCTTGCGTCATTATTGAAAAAAAAATGACGAAGAGCAAAGTGCATTCGATCATCTGAAGCTGATCTGTGTTTAAACATTAAACGTCGGATATTCCTCCGAATTCCGCTAACGACTGCTTACGTATAATGTCCTTCATTTTCTCTTAATTTTTTTTCAAAAATCGCAATGTCCGTGTTTTTATCGCTACTGCCATGGTTGCTACTCACTATTTAATGACTAAAGGCTCCGCGTTAAGACTCAACCGAAATTCGTCATCACTGAAATCTTCCTGTGTTTATATCTACAGAGACGTATGCGCTTGTGGCCGATGCTGACAGGGACGGCGTGCCCGTTCATTTCCCGTTACTGTAGACTCAATTGCAGTTGTGTCTCAGCGAAAAGCAAATATAGAAAAATCGGGTAGGCTATATCAGGAACGCAGCAGCAGTGGTGTACGTGAAGCGTATTGTGTTGCCTGCAGATGGTGTATTGGCACCATGGTACAGAAATGACGTAACCAAATGTACACGTTATATTTATTCACGCATTAGAAACCTTAGATACCGAACTTTTGTTGGAATCTAGCTAGTGGGCGTCTTACAGTCTGATTTTGCAATCATGCTCGCTCCCTATTCGAAAGGGCCCATTTGTTTTGCAGAGGGTGTTTGGGCACTAG
Source organism: Dermacentor silvarum (assembly GCF_013339745.2). Taxonomy (NCBI): domain Eukaryota; kingdom Metazoa; phylum Arthropoda; class Arachnida; order Ixodida; family Ixodidae; genus Dermacentor; species Dermacentor silvarum. The sequence continues at coordinate 200,095,163 of NC_051154.1, read as the reverse complement.
CGGTAAAGAAATGACCCCTTACTGGTGGCGTCCGAGGCTGCCCGGCGCAGTTTGAGCCCTCCGCACTCGTAGATGGCTGGTGCTTCTGCGCTTACACCAATCTCTTGTTTCTGCACTCCTTATAAAGACGGACACATTCGCGATGGTCAAAGGGGTTGGAGATCCCTCTGTCTTGCTGCTTGAGTCTCTTCAAGTCATTTCTGGGCCGAATGTCTCAAACGCAGGGGGAGGGGGGGGGGGGGGCATAAACGAGCAAGCGTGACCTTACTGGAAAAATTTCACACTTGTCGGCCTTATAACTTCTGATGAGCACTAGTTTAAGTTTGATGAACACTACACGCTATAGCTGAGTGAGCTCTCTGTGACTGTCTGCGAATGACTGACTGTATTTTTTTCTTTTCTCTCCTTATCTAATCTTCCCCTTTCCCCCTCCCCAAGTGTAGGGTAGCAAACCGGGCACGCCCTTGGCTAACCTCCCTACCTTTCCCTCTTCGTTTCTCTATCTCTCTCTCTCTCTCTGAAACGCGACCACCTCCGCTAACATCGACAAATGTATTGCCGCGCTCTGCGTCTCTGAACGCCAAGTGAAAGGCTAAATTTAGCTCCGATTACGTCATATGTGGTGCAGCATCGGAGCCAGCTGTGCACGCGACACGTGCATAATCAAGTAAGGGCTTCTTTTCTCTACACAAGGATGCGAACGTAAGGCGCGAGAGTAGTGCGATTGCAAGTATATGCCCAATAATGCAATAGCATTTTTTTCGTTACATGCGGTTTTAGCCAGTGAACCCCTCTGACCGATCTTAAAGACGTTTCCCGGGAAATAAAATGTATTTTCCTTTTTTCTTTCTTTTTCTCATTTTTTGGGGGGCGGGGGGCATTGGTAAAGTAATGAAGCTTAACGCGCAAATGTTTTCGCACGGCGCAGGCTACCGCAGACAAATGCATTCAGGGAAATCGATGTGCTGCACGGCAGCCGGAAAATCCTGAGACTAGCAATACAATACTTTCGAGATGTCCGTCTCCAAAAGCTGCTACGAAATACATTGGCGTTCCACTTATTAGCTCACAAAAACCTCCCTGAAGATGTTTGGCAGGAACTAATTTCCAACTTCAAGGATACTTTTTGGCCGAATGTCTCGAACCTAGTCTTAGTTCCGTAATTTATGCTCAGTGGATGTGACTTTATGTAACATGGCTGTTTTTTTTTTTCTTTTTTTAAATTGACATAAGTCTAAATAATGAGATCTTGGAACAGATAGAGGTGCCGGCTACTCCTTTTCACATCACAAGCAGGGAAATAGATTTATTTATTTATTTCTATTTATTTATTTGTTTATTTCTATTTATTTATTTAATTCTATACTTTGAAGGCCCAAAGGCATTACAGAGAGGAGGGGCATACAAAATTGTAGGCACACTTCTTGAAGTTGTCAGCGTTATTATGGTGGCGATGGAGGCAGGGAGGTTACATGTCATACACGACCACAAAGATAAACAAAAAGCAATACAAAATTACAAATAAATACCTACGCAGAGTATAAAATGTTGCAATATGTCGCAATAGAGAAATGCTAATTTACAGATATCACTGCTTTTACACGAAAATGCATGCAATGTCGCACATCTATAATTTCCACGTCTGGACATGAGGTCGTGGGTTGTATTAGCGGCCACGACGACCACATTCCGATGAGAGCGGGATGGAAAAAAAAAAGTCGCAGTTTCACCCGAAAGGCGAAGCATCGATTGCGACAGCAAGTTAGTAGACAGCTATACGAATTGAGGATAGTAGTTTAATGGGCCGTATAAGATTGACCCGCGCGGGCGCGCACTTCGCCCACGTCGCAGATTTCTTTCAAGATATGGCGCCAGCGCGCCCGTGCTGTGAGCAGCATCCGACGGAGCGGAATGCACCCCATCCCCCCTCCCTCTCAATATCCATCGCCTCGGTCTCGTGCCTCGCACGCGAAAGACCGTGCGTTTGCGGCCTGCCTTCCTTCCTCGCGTGCGCTACATTGCGCCGCGATTCCCGATCAGCCTCGTACGGTATCACTTGCACACACAGCGTACGACGCGTGGCGACGATTTTATCGCCGTTGGACTTTATATGGAACCCCACGGCAACGGCGACGACGACGGCAAAAATGCGCTTGGAGTGTCCATATAATTGCTATCGCAATAAAACCTTCGTGTGCCGTGCTTCGGGTGCACATTAAAGGATCCCAGGTGGTCCAAATTATTCCGGAGCTCTTGATAACGGCGTCCCTCATAGGTCACTGCGCAGCATTGGGACATTGTAGAACGCAATTTCATTAATTGCATACAATGTCATTGTATTAAATAATTATTATCTTGTGTTTTGAGTGCCAAAACCAAGATCTCAGTATGTAGCACGACGTAGTGGAGGACTATGGAATAATTTTGACCACATGGAGTTCTTTGGCTAACACCTAAATCTAAGTACACGAGCATTTTTGCATTTCGCTCACATCGAAATTCGGCCTCCGCGGCCGGGATCGAACCCGCGACGACGTGCTCTACCAGCGCAACGCCATAGCCGCTAAGCTACTGCCGCATGCTGCCACGTCACCTGCAGTGGGCAAATACTAGGGTAAACGCGCACGTTTTACCCTAGTATTTGTCGACAAAATAGCTAAAGTTCAAACGTTTTTTAAAAGCAACAAGGGCATGTTCTTAAATAGTGGCTGTTGGCCACGGTCCCAATAACTACGGAGATAAATTAAGCCCGGGTGGAACATTTCGCTTCTCGCAAAGTATACAATCAGTTATCACACACCACAGTTCCGCGAGAGGAATAAGGAAAATAGATAATGTGTAACACGTAAGTAGGCAAGTAAAGAGCACGACTGCGACGGTGATCGAAACGTCATATGCGTGAACAATGCATGCGTATGCAACAAAATAAAGACAGATGCTTTGCCAGGATGGAGTACTGTCACTAGATGTCGGATGCCTGCAGAGACCGAAATACCTGGATGCTTTTCGTCTGTGCTGTGGCCGGTGTTTTAGCTTTAACGTTATCATTGCATAACAAACGAGCCTGCGACTTCTTGGTTCAGTTTTGGGTAATACAGGTTTCTTTCAGCAGCCTAATTTGTTTGTCTAGAAGAGCCTGTTTCTACCGCAGCCAAAGAAGCTCAGCCCCACTCTTGGACCAGCGGCAAAAAGTGGATGCCCTCTAACATTCAGAGATGTATACGCAGCTCAAAGAGTTGCTAATCCTCGTAGAGAAACTACAGTTTTTTTCATCAAAGGGGTGCACATCTCAAAGTTGTACGAGTTAAGGTAATGCAGTTTTCTTGTTTGCCATCTTGCTAAAGGGGCCGCGGAAAAAAAATTGCTTTTTTAAATTACGCGCCGATGATAGCTTTCTTTCGTGGTTTCCTGGCGCTCTCAATACCCATCTCCCAGCGACAGGCATAGAGGCATGAATAATTTACAGTCGTAACCTTCTTTTATGTGCAACCAGTCGCTCGACGCATTAGAGAATTGCATGTATGAGAAGCGTACGAGGTTCCTTGACCCTTGGCCAGATTAAACTCAGAATATGCGAACATGCATGCGGAAGGAAATGGCTATATCGGACTAGTGCAATGCGTAATACAGCATGATACGGCTAGGCGTACGAGTACTTTTATGGGCTCCTTGCATCGCAGTGTTTTTGATGGCTTCTTTGCTCTTTTATGGCCTCATGTATTCGCAACAGCTATCCTTTTTTTTTATTTAGGCCGCTTGCGACATACGTCATCATCTGTGCACTTTCAAATTTAAGGTCCTGCGCATTTGAGGGAAATGTGGCTCAAATGACCCTTCGCAAAGCAGCAGAAGCAACAAGATCCAAGAGAAGAACATGGTGTCGTGTGCTGGAGCACCTCAGCAGTGTTCCTTTTTTCATTTCTTCATTTACGTTGCAGCAAAATATATCAAACAAAGAATGCAGCTAACTGAGATGTCTGGGCGCAGATTGTATGCCCTTGAAGTTAAGAAATGTTCGCAAGCATTACGTCTATGTTTTTTACCGCTGATCACAGCTCAACAACGCGCCACTTATTTTTCTAAACTTTCGCGATTTGAGAGCATGGGTGGGGAGCATAAAATGCTCCAAAACACCACAGTTAGGCTAACCCTTGAGCAGCACCCGGTAGAAGGCATGGCCAAATCAAAATTTATCCGTTTGTGCAGTGGAAATGCGTATAAAAACTACCATGCAACTAGGAATTTGCCCGCACTAATGTGCATTCATTCACCGAAGCATCGCGCAACGGTAGTGCCGGCAGGGATAGACCTATAACATGCGCTAATTAAGCAATCAGCTTTGACATTATCGCTTAATTCATCCTAGCCCATTTTGATGCGTTGTCTTGCTCTATCAGCGTCTATTCAGCCGATACCGTTTTAAGTCTCCATGAAACTTGCTTTGATTTTATTATATACGTCACGGCATATGAGCGGAAGCAGTGACTGAGAATGTTGTTGCACATGTGCTTATCCCTTATTTTCTCGTTACAAGTGCCATCGACTGTAGCTGCAACGCTTGTGGACGCTATAGCCATAGCACAATGCGTGTAAATATTTAACGACTGTAAAAAGAATAATAAAGTGAAAACAAAGTCAAAACAAAGTGAACTATTTTAAAAAGGAGAGTGAAGTAGCATGGAAAATATACGGGAAGTAAATGATTCTGACCTTCAGCCTTTAGAACCGCGCCAGGCAGCCTATGCGCACGTATTCATATATCGCCTGCATTACTTGAAATTAGAACACGCCTTGCCACCCGCCGCGGTGGCTTAGAGGCTATGGTGTTGCGCTGCTAAGCACCAGCTCGCGGGATGAAATCCCGGCCACGGCGGCTGCATTTCTATGGGGGCGAAATGCGGCTTGCATTGGGGTCACTTTAAAGATCCCCTGGAGGTCAAAATTAATCCGGAGTTCCCCACTACCCCGTGGTACATAATCGAATCGTGGTTTTGGTGCGTAAAACCCCAGAATTCAATTCAATTCACGCCTTGTCATCGGGCCACGGAGTGGTGGTCCCTAATAGGTCATGCTCAGTCTGCTCATAATGCCACGTGTCAGTAGAAGACAGGCGAAGTTCCGTAAGCAGGCTTTCCCGAACAGCTAACTTGCCTTAATCAAGATGGCCGCTGTTCTAGCTAGTATCGCTGTTTTCAATATAACGCGTTTTCAAAGCTTAGATGATGCGACGGAGGGAAGGCAGCACGAATGGTGTCAACAGCCCGCATGTTGACACACTTAATTACAAATTTTACCCGAGGTCCGCCATCATAGTTAGGTCAAGCTAGGTGCGTGCAGAAGCGCACTTGCAGAATTTCGCATATCTCTTATTGAGTTACTTTTTGCCGGTTGCTTTTGTCAACGATCTATTGCTCTTATGTCATCGCTCGTTGTAAGACAGGCTTCGCCTGATTTTTATGATCAATTTCGCTCATGGAGGAGTGTAGGGTGACAAGTGTAGGGTGACACATGTTTGAATAACGGACGGACTAGAATAGCAGTACGGGCGACGACAGTGCTCGCCGCAAACGTTGTCATTTGAGGGTCGCTTTGATTTTTGGGCACCATGTTTGCCCAATTATCTTCGTTATTCACTTTTCACTGCAGTATTTCGCTTCTTTCGTGACCGCTTTAGCAGTCGCAATATAAGAAGGAAGTAAGGAAAATGCGGTGATTAAACTTGGTTTCATTGCCAATAAACCAATAAGCTGTCACTTTCGAGCCCGTTCCGTCTGGTGAGATACCGGATGGCGAGCCCGTTAAATGTATTTGAAATGTGAATGGCGTAGTTTTAATGTGACCAATAGGGAAATTCTGCACTCTCTTTATGGCTCAGGCGTTTGGGGATACTCCAGTGCCACCCTGTCGTAATCGATAAGCGACAGCTGCAGTTACTGCTACACCAGTTCTGACTACTCGAGCAGCAATTAAGAGCTCGAAAGTGGGTTTGCTGCGTCCGTCCTGTTCGTTACGCCATTGTCGTCAGACCATCACCTCACCGCAACACCTCATCGCTTTCAATTTTGCCCTCACCGTAGCAAAAATAAATTTTAAAAAAATTTGGAGATCCAACGCACACATTGTAATCTGTATGAAACGAAACTTTTGTGAAGCTGTTAATCAAGAGGCATAGATTTGACCATTTCATTCTTGCGTCTTTGTCGTAAAGAAAACTGGAGCACGTGTTTGTGCTCTCGTGCACCCGCACTGCGCAATGTGACACACGTGGCGATCACCTCAAAGCGCTAGTTGGCGTTGGCTCGTGAGATGCATGCTTGCGATTCTGGCATAACGATTAGAACACCGGGCTGCTGTTCTGGGGGATCAAGGTTCCATCCCACCGTTGGGCAGGTAATTCAAATTTGTTAAAGTGTGAGCAATTCGGCAAGACAGCAACATCACCCAGAAAACCACAACCAGGAGGGTTTGTCTCAGAAAATATATTTTGCCGCCCGCTGCTGCCACTGGGGATAGGATACATACACCTATACGGTAGTATGCAGTTTACAACGGGACGCGCCAGGCCACTGAATTACAGCGCAGCTCTTTTTGTTCTCATTGTATGAAAATAATGCCACAAGTGTAGGGCAAATTTCCCACAAATCAGAGTATCACAAAAAGTAATAATAACACGCACTACAACAGCCAAGAGAAAATTAAAATACCGACGTATACATGTGTCAGCAGTGCAGCCACTCAAGAATGGTTTGAAACGGAGTATTATAACGCACATCACTTGCGCAGCCTTTTCACTGAAGACAGGCGTTGTCAACAGAAGTGGGTAAACATTTTCGGAAATTGTGTGACTCCTCCATAAGGATTGGAATCCCCGTAACATACCTCATATGAAACACAATTTATGTTCTTTTTTAACGTGAGGAACCGAGCACAAAAAGTCGTGATGGGCAGGTTTTTGTTGATCATTCTTTGTAGAATGTCAAGAACAAAAAAAATGTAACTTGACAAAGAATGAAAGAGTGCTCTATAGCTTCAGGTTGGCTTTACAACTTACCGTTAAAACTCCAGGGCACAAATATTCTTTTTTCATGAAGCCATATTTTTACAGGACATGTGGAAGGGCTAAGCTTGAAGTAAAATGTTTTTCCTGTCGGCGACGTGCGCATTTTACGAAGACTACAAATGCACATTGACCGACAAGAGACGATGACGGCTTTCATGGCATTGGCATATGAGAATGTTATGCGCGAGTGCAGCGTTTAGTGAAGTTCGATGGACACTGAACTATTGTGAGAATCAGGGCCCGAATTCACCAAACCTTCTTATGCTAAAATTTTTCGTAAGAGAAAATTTCAGCCATTCCTGATGCCGGACATATCATTAGTGAAGGCGGCCATCCAATGGCAAAGCGAACTTACGAAAGATAAGCTTTGTGAATCTGGCACCAGGCTTTTAAGAATAAAAAGGTACCGACAACAGTGACTCTTGACCACGACAAGTGCTAACAAAAGGAAATGGTAAATGTGAAGCAAAATATGTTTCTTTCGTATCATATCAAGCTGAAAGAAACAATAGACGTTTATAAAAAAGTAAAGAACACGTTACCGACGTACTATCGCTCAAATAAATGAAAACCGAGTATACCTTTCTTGGGTCCTATAGAACTTGAGTTCTCTTACACTTATTATCATAGATAGATTCACTGAGAACAAGCACGTTTTCTTGGCGTTAGCAGGTACAAAGTGTTTTCTTGTTACTTTTTAGAAGCTTTCGAAGGTTTTAAAGCGAATAGCCTTTCTTTGCTTCTTCCGCCCATTTTCATGGTTGGTAGTCTGAGGTCAGTGGTTAGTGGTCAGACTAGAGATAAGGCGCCGGTGCAAAGGTCTCACGTGCTCTCACGCAACTGAGTTGCGGAGGGCGTTAATCGAGTGTTTTAGCTAAACGCTTGCTGTCCGCCCCGCTCAGACCGGCATATGCTAGCAAATGCCACACAACCGCTTAGCGTGAACGCTAATGCGCTTGCGCACGACGCTCATAGCGGCAGCGGCACCAAGACCGCATCCTTCGCTCCGCTACAAAGCCCACTGAGCGGAGCGTGACAGCGTGTCTACTTGGCCTCTTTTTCGTTTTGCAGCCGAGTTGATAGCGCGTCGCTCACGTATCGGCAAGGCGCGCTTATGAAATGCGAAATCTACACAGTTACCTGCAGTATCTCAGAGCGCGAAATCTGAGCGGAACAGAGCGTAAGCGGCGCTGTGCTAAAACTGTCTAATCTCCGAACGCCAAATTTATAGCTGAGCTTTGATGTGTATGAAGGTTTAAATGTGGTAATGGAACGCTCGGCAAAAGGAAAAAAGAAACGTTTGTTGCTTCTTTCGTTCATTCGTTCGAGCGTTCGGACTATTCGCATACATTGACAATAACCGTCGATGGTGCCTATAAATTTTTCCTCCAACAGCAACTGCGTACCGGCTCCGAAGCCGAGCGCTTCTTTTTGCCTGGCAAGAAACCTTCAAGCACGTTTTGTAGAACCTAACCTATCGCTACAATTTGAGGTGATGTTTAGACAAATCTCCTGCCAAATCTCCTGCCACGGCCTGTTGAAAAAAAATTCACCAACGATTACGATAGTCCCTAATGCAAATTTTGAGCGCAGCTCTATACGTGTTTTTTCGCGATATATTGGCTGGCGCGGACAATCTGTCTCGTGCGGCGCGTTGCAAACGCAGCGAAGTGTGGCACGATGGAACCGCTAATCTGGAGATAGCGAGAGCCAGCGCGTGGGTGACGCGTGGTGCGATTCACAGCAGCAACCGCCCACGACAAACCTCGCAGACAACGCGCGCTACTCTGGCGCCATCTCGTAGCCTTCGTCACCGCACTACGCTCTTCTTCTTACGCTTCACCCTCCTCTCCGCTTTCCTCCTCGCGTCTTTCATGCCCCGCTGCGCTCCACGTTCGCTTTCCTCTTTCTCTGTGCTCGTTCGCTTGGTTACGTCGACGCTCGCCGCAGGAACGGACGCGTAAGAGCTGCGCTCTAAAAAGCTGCACACAAATATAACTTAGTACGGGCCGACGAAGCCCTGAGCAAACAAAGGCGTCGTCCTGCCATAGCCCATGCAAATAGCAATAATAGAGGTCAGATTGGCAGTGTTTTGCAAATAGAAACCAGAAGGAAAGGTGCAAAGAGTACTAGAAATTAAACTTAGAACAAAAGAATTCGTGTGCGGGAGAGAACTGCACTATCTTCGAAATTCTTCAGATTCACTTCATGAAAGACGCACTTTTTTCAAAGCGAAGATGTGCATTTTACGTTAGAGGCGTGGCACTACCCGTTATTTTTCTTTTAATTTCAGATAATTTTCCTGGAGGCATAACAAGGAAGTAGCCAAATAAAAGGTTATCATACAAACCGTGCCGTTGTAATTGCGGCCACAAAGAATTGTCATTCCTCAACAGATATCTGTCAAGCGTACACTTATGTGCCCATGAGCGACGGGTTGGCACTGCGTTTACGTTATCATATGCAGTCTTTTCTTTTTTCTCCCCTTTTCATGCACATTTGAGAGTCGGTATTTGTGTTCTCCCGTTCGTTCGTCTTGTGTCCGCGTTTTCTACGTCTCACTTCAGAAAACATGAATCCTTACCTACTCGTCCAGCTTTCTATCGATCTAACTTTCATTTCCAGTATTCGGAGTATCTTTCCTTCGCAATTCTTTCTGCAGAACCTTGTAAATTCGACTTCTGTCATTGATATTTATATGTGCCTTGCCAAGATGATGTCGTGGGCCACTCGGAAGCGCGTCTACTTGCATGAAGTCTTTTTCAACCATCAACTGGCGACGCCAGAACATTGTCTCATCATCAGCGGGAAAATAAAGTGGCAGGTTAGATTTTACAAGGGGTAGATTTTACAGGCATATATGTGAGCTGTTTGTACGCCTTTTGTTGCAAGACCATTACCTGCCACAGAGTTTCTGTCGACAAACAAGCTGCGAGAGTTCCTACAAAGTATAAGAAGGAAGTTATTACGTTTTAACCGTAACAAAAAAAAAAAACGGTTTACGGTGAATTTGTCCTTAAAGACAAGTACAGCTGAACTATTGTTGTATGGGACACAAGTACTGTTTTGCGCCTCACGCGAAACCTGTAGATGTGGTAAACCTACCACGTACCATAACCAGGTTTGTTCCTGGAGGTTTTCGACGTTCTTCGAACTATGTCGCTTGCATTGTGGCCTCGAGTGCTCATGTGGGGCAGTTCTGGACGTATCAGGCCCTTGTTGTATTTAGTAAAGAGGTACAGGCAAAATCTTTATGGCGGTAAACATGGGAACACGTGTTACTCAATACAGACAGAGCCCTCTTGATGATGATGATGATGATTTATTGGCATCCCCTTTGAAACGGGGTGGCGACAAATAGTCACCTAGCCTGCTTGATTTAATCAGGCTATACTACACATGTTCTTTATCTCGCATTTTTGTATACCTTTTTCAAAAATTTAGCTTGTACCGCTGCCTATGATTTTAAGAGATCAGGTCGTATCCATCTTTTGCCTGCTTTTTTTCCACCAGTACTCTAATCGTCTCTTGCTGATCTCTACGGCTGATCTGTTTATGTTTCCTTCCACTTTAAACCCAAGCGCTTCTGGGAGTTGCACGTTACCTACGGTTCTCGCTGGGTGGATCCCTCTGGCAACTATAGCTGGCGCACTCTCATACTTTGGCGTTTTAGCAGGTGCACTCCTTAACAGCGCTCGCGCCTTGTCTGCTACCGTCGCAATACCACAAGGCATCGGGAAACCACGCAACACGTGGTCTCATGCGGATGCGCATTTACCAACGATCTTGCAGTAGCCTGTAGCACATGACGTGCGAGCGCGGTCACGGAGTGCATCCGGTGCATCCTCTAAATGTATACTAACAATGAGAGTGCGCTAGCTTGTCGGCAGAGCACTCTGCCCGTAATGAGCAGCACATGCTCTCGTGTTTACTGTAATAAAGCTTGTAAATGTATAGGTAGAATTGAACTGAATTGAACTCTAGGGTTTTAAGTCCCAAAACCACCATTTGATTATGAAGCGCGCCGTAGTGGGGGACTCCGGAATAATTAAGACCGCTAGGGGATCTTTAACGCGACCCCAATGCACGGGACACGGGCGTTTTTCATGTCACCCCCATAGAACTGTATAGATTGCACCTGCAATAGCACATAAGAAAGGGTCATTTTATTATTGTGCCATAGAGGATGTTTTCAGAAAAAGTACTCTCGGCATTTAAGGAGAACTTTGTTGAGACCGGGAAAACAAAACCGTCTGTTGTTAAAGAGCTGAATGGTTTGTTGGTAAGATGTTTTGCCGCGAGATCGAGCAAAGTCGCCGCCTGGCGGGCATTGGCTGAACAACGCATAGTGTGGATTGCGTCGTGCGTTGTCTGCTAGGTCGTGTGTGTTTACATGTGCGTATACGGCGTGCATATCTTTTAAAGACCATTTCTTCCGTGGCTGTGGGACAGTCGTAAATGCTGGACTGCATTTTTTTGACGATGCACACAAGCATTTAGCCTCGCGCTGTCGTCTTTCCGCTGTAGTAAGATCAGTAACTGCCTATGTTAAGCACGCGATGTCTTAGCATCGCCACCCTCCGCTCACCGCAGTCATTCCAATTTTATGGTTGCCTTGTGTTTCGAGTACACAACAGAAAGAATTTTGGTTCCTTTCAAACCCAATTGGGCACAGCGATACGTGAATGTCACGCTGTAGCGACTTGTTATTATACGACCTAACATTGAAGAAAGTGCCATAAGTACCATTCGGTAAAAAAATAGCATGTATTGATCATATCGCGTCACGCATTTCGTATAACGATAACTGCATTATGATCATTGCGATAATTGCATACCTGTCGCTTAGTGGTTAGGCCTAAGGCGTTCCTTGAGTATGTGGCTCTGATCCCACAAGGGTGAATTTATTTTGCCTCACAAGTAAATCGTGGGCTTTCTCTGGTTTGAATCGGTTCTAGAAAAAAATTAACATCGTGTTATATTAGGATCATGTGTGACAGCAGTCTCTAGACACAGGGCGTTTGTTACGTTGAGTTGGAAAGTGGTTTTTATCATTTCCCTTCACTCTTTAGTGTGGAGTTGTTAGCTTGACGGAAAACGGCGGTCATTATTAGCTGAAATAAAACAGCATGACTACTTTAGCCTCTCAGATAAGTACAACTTTGCGCGTAACCATGCAAAGGCAGCTTTGTGCTTAAAGACCGCGTTTTAGTGTTACTGTGACAAATATCTTCTCATCTGAAGCAACCTAGCAATCTTACTAACGTGGCCTAGCTCACAGTGGTCTAGCTTGTCTATTCGAACTTATAACTCTGCATTTAGCACCAACTAAAAAAAGAAATAGAAACGGAGATGTACGCCTACAATTGGGGATGTAGATTGCGCAATAGTTTGGCTTACTTTAACTTTGCTCTACAGTTTCGTAAACTTTTTTATAACCAGTGTAAGATTCGCAGAGAATGCGGTATTAATTTTGTTGCGCAACAGTTTTAGCAGAGTAGACAGAACACCAGCGAAACATGCAGAAAAATCTCCGAGAAAGTGCAGAAACACAGATTGTTTGACTTAGTGCCAGTCCCCCGTTTAATGACAGCTTTGCGGTTATTTCAAGTAAAAAGAAAAGTTATGCGTATTTCGTGCAAAAATTGGCGTTAGAGCGTCATATAGCATCCGCTTATTGCAGAAAGCGCATCTCATTACCATAAAATCAAGCCAAATCGTTCACATTAAAGCGCCGCCATGTACATTTCAGTGCGGGCCGCCAACCGCTTATCACTAACGTGGCGACGGGGCTGCCACCGGTATAGCTCAATCTCGCGGCGAATTGGCTTGATAAATTTGCCTCCAATGTTATGTAGGCAAAGTCTCTCACCTTGGACCTTCTTTTTTTCGGCAAAATAACATAAGTAGTGGATTAACGTTATCAAGAAAAGTACCTGATAGTGTGTTGCAGCTGTTTATTCGAATAACTGCGTATCGTCAGTAAACTTTGTGGACCCATTACGCATACCCAACTAAGAGGCAGTAATCCTGTTTTGAAACGGCATCGCGGCAAATGCGTAGCTTTCAGTATGAATATTGATGATTTTGTATAGCTCTGTGCCTCATAATGGTATGTTAGAGTATCGATAAATGTTAGCAAGGAGTAAATTTGTGTATCAGTTTTTTTACGGACCAATGTAGTGCGTCTATATGTGGAAACCTTGTCTATGTATTTTAAGTCCACGCTATATAGTGGGATGGAAAGAGAAAGTGCTTTTACTCAAGTCGCATGCCTATGTCAGAAGCAATGTTGGTTCCTCTTAGTGTATGGTACTTAGGTGAGGTTGCTTTTTAATAAACTGCGCTTTGCATTACTGTTCCCTCAAAATATGTTGTTACGTGGATGATTACATTGTTTTCTGTTCCAATAATATTTTCAACAGGGTCATTGCTTGTGTGACCAAGAATTCTAGCAAAATATATGGGTGGAGGGGCTATGATTAGCTGATGAATTGCTGATGAATTGCCTAATCTGAACATCAGTCAATTTCTAAATATTACTTTAACTTTCCTGGACGATCATGCGAGATCATGCGTTTCTCCCCGCCTGCAATTCCGATCAACGACACTACCTGATGCACCAACTGGAACAACAGTCTACGCTTCTGAATACCATCGGAGATCATCCAAACTTTTGCTGAACTTCTGCACCAGGTGTTCCAAAGTTGTAAAAACGGAATAGCCATGTTCCAACGCTGTAAAATGCTTCAAGCCGTCTCTCACGAAGCCGAGTGGGCCTAAGATGAACATCAGCTTCAGTAGGCAGGTAACGCGTTTATTAAGCGAAGCTTTATAGGCTCACAAGTGTCGGCGGCGGTGGTGGTGGTGGTGGTGGTGGTAGTGTCACGCTAAAAAGTGGGCCGAACCTGGTGATAGTGCAGAAAGGGTCCAAACTCAATGGCACATACCCCTGCCATGTGGGCCGATCCTGGTGATTGTGTAGAAAGCGTCCAAGCTGAATGACACATACCCCTGTGGGCTCGGGGACCTGTAACGCGCCCTTGAACTAGCCCGTGTCACACGTGGGACCCAAATAGACAAAATCACGAGCCCTTCTCCTGTCGAGAAAATGGGAGTAAGTGAAGCTGGTCATCCGATTCTAGCCTGAGGGCTTCTGAAGCCCAGGCGAAACGTCAGCGAAGAGCCGCGGACCCCGAGTTGCGGGAGCGCGATGTTGAGGCCAAACGTCAGCGAAGTGCCGCCGACCCTGAGTTTAGGGCAAACGAAGCGGAATGCCTGCGATAGCGTCGTCTATCCACAAGCTTCCCTTACCCCCATTGTCTCGACAGGGGAAGGGCTCTGAGTTCTATTTATTTTTATTTCACTACGAAGAGTGACAGAAATATTCATAAGAGATGTTGGGGGGTGCAAACAAAAACCCATTTTAAGGCTTGACCAAGGCTTGCACACCGTTTACAGTATAACTGCAGCCCAAACAACATATCACATTCTGTATATAAAATACAATACCAGCAAAAAGATGCCATTATTAACAGCGGAGCTGTTTACGCCGGCGGTTAGTCCGTCCGTCGTCGACAGAAAATGTGAGCCGATCCTGGCGGTTGTGCAGAAAGGGTCCAAGCGCAATGGCACATACCCCTGTGAACTAGCGAAGCTGAGCCTGGCTACGTCTAGCTAAACATGGTTGGGACTACTTACGCTTAGTCAGTCATCGATAGGCAATCAATCGCCAATCAATAGCTAATAAATAATCGATCAATAATCAATAAATTCCGGAAAATGCTGGGGATGAGTTGGTAGTGCTTAGCGTAGCCCAAATGCATGGCCAATACCTTGCGATAGCCAATCGATAGCCAATCAATAGTTATTGAATAATTGGCAAATAATCAATAAATTCTGGAAATGCTGGGGATGAGTTCGTAGTGCTTAGCCTAGCCCAGATACGTGGTCAATACCTTGCGATAGCCAATCGATAGCCAATCAATAGCTAATTGATAATCGATCAATAATAAATAAATTCCGGAAAATGCCGGGGATGACACCATAGCTAGTCCTAGCCCAAAAGCTAGGACTAGCTAGGTGCCCATTAGCTCCGCTGTCTCCTTAGCATTGCGCCTCCAGTGCTAGCTATGCAATTTTTTAATCAAATATTGTTATATTGGGTGTCCCAGCTGACGTTAGCCAAGCTGCTATAAAATACGGTGCAAGATACGATTATAAAACCTACGAGGTTTGGTCGTCCGACCTCTGATGACCGTACACTGCAGGTCTTAACACCCTAGCTTGCCCCCGATTTTTTTTAACAGCTTGGCTAACGGTCGCTGGGACACCTTCAGCCCCCCATTTAAGCGCGCTACAGAGTTTCGGGCTTGTGGGAGTAAGTACCATATCATTTAACGACCAAAATTAGTACGGGCATAAGGAGTTTCCAGATGTGTGCAATACGTGTGGGCACATGCGCATGTAGTTAATTTCCCCTAATATCTCCAAGAAATAATCATAATTTCTTAAGCAAGTGCGATAATGTTTCAATAAGAGTGAATTATAGATGCCTAGTACTGGCCGTAAATTAATTACGGGCATCAAGAACGTTTTTAGTGTGTGAGTCGCGTGATACGTTTGCAGTTATCCGTACAGCTTTCTTCTGTAGTCTAGGTATTCTAGATATGTTAAAATATATAGTAGTACCCCACACAAGATAGCAATATGTTAACTTTGAAAAGGGAATTATATAAAAGGAGTTTTACATGTAGCGGCAAGCGAAACCACAGGCGCGAGAAGACGCCAACGATGCGGCAAAGTTAACGTGAATATGTTCTGTCTGCGCATTCCAAAGCATGTTTTCTCAAAAAAGAACACCCAAGCTTTTACAGCGAAGCTGTTAAGGGCTCCGTCTCCGATGGTCGTGTCCACGTGTAGAAAAAAGCTCCCATTGGCCGTATGCTGTATGTGCAAGTGAAAGCGCGCGAGGGACGCATGCTTTCACGGGAAGCGAACGCACGGCGGAGAGCAAATGCGACTTCTTCCGTCGCGCAAAAGGCCATGGGGGCGACGGGAGGGAGGGAGGGGAGGCGATGTTTAGCCGCGGCATCAAATTCGTATCTTGCGAGCGGGCGCAAGGGCAACTGGCGACTCAATCACCCACGCGAAAGGAGGAAAGTGGGAAGGCAGCGCGGGAGGGAGTGCGGCTTTTGCTCTGCGAGCAATTAACTGCGTACTTGTACTTAGCGCGGCGACGGGCGGTCGCGCGCACCTTATCTTGAAAGGGATCTGCAACGCGGCTCCTACCTTTTTATGTGCTGTCCTTTCGCCGCTGAATTTCCGTTGAAGCGATAGACCGCATGAACCTTCACTCGCTGCTGCTGGCGCGCTTGCTCATGCCAGCGCTTTCACAGCGGTTGTGTGCGGTCATCGAGTGGGATTTATTCATGTTTGCGTGTGCACACTGACACCATCCTTGTTAATTCAGTTAGTAAGGAATGTGTCCAAGTTTATACAGCCGTTAAAACTACTATCCTTACTCCGTATAGCTCACTACTAATTTGCTATCGCAATTGATGCTTCGCCTTTCCGGCGAAACTGCGTCTTTTTTGTTTCGCACTTTTAATATTTCAGTCTCAGCAGATTTAACATAAAACGCATGCGCTGCCGGTGTTTTGTTTCATGATATTTGTTTATGGGCTGTTATTCTCAAAATTCTGAGGAGCTGTATAAACATGGACATGTAGCAGCACCAGCCAAGCGCAGAACTGTTGTCGACGGCGGCGGCGTTTTGCCGGCGTTCGCACCGAACGCGTGCGGCGTTGGTGACGTGTTTATGAAGAACGTGCCAAGCTTCTGCCGTACAACCTATGGTGGTGTACCGTAGCGACGATAAAGCCATGGACACTGTGGTGACTACATAAATGAAAACCACCGGATGGTATATATTTCTCCTTCTTTAGTAACTCAAATAACCAATTACACCATCACATCTTAATAGTCTTAATGGGAAATACATAATCCCCACCATAGTATCGCTTCGCTGGTCTTCCATCTCCACCCCAGTGGAAGGGCTGACAGTTTTTTACTACGCGTGTAAAATCCATGGTAGATAAACAAAAGCTGTGTGTTATGTTCAAAGTAACGGGATTATTTTTAAGACGAAAAAGTCCGGATTTTGTTTTCGAGTAGTTTGCTTAATTACGCTGCATGCATTGAGCAACGCGAGAACGTTATTTGCTTTCTATATGAGTTGACGTAGACTGCAGTCCGTAAGAACCAGGCTAGTGGTGTGTGAGTGAACAATAAAATTAGTACTTTTATCAGCATTTACGTCCTGATCTGCGCTGGTTTGCGACTAGACTTGCAGTCGCTTGTTTGGCTCTATGTTGGCACATTAGAAGGAAATTTCTATCTTTTCGTCATAGCCACTGTTTCTGAACGCTTGAAAACGTCCATCACTTCTTCGGCCTCATACCTATTTTCTGTTCCTATATGCACAATTGGTCGCAGAAAGCATACACGATAAAATTTAATACATAAATTCTGGAGTTTTACGTACCAAAACCACGATCTGATATGAGGCACGCTGTAGTGGGGGGCTCCAGATTAATTTTGACCACCTGCGGTTCTTTGCCGTGCACCTAAATCTAAGCACACGAACGTTCGTGCATTTCACCCCCATCGAAATGCCATGGCCATGGCCGGGTCAAATCGAGCTCAGCTGCGCCACGCCATATAGTCCCTGAGCTACCGTGGCAGGTGAAAAACTATAAATAGACAATAAGAATAGTCATGAATACAGATTATACTTCCTTTATGTCGCACAGACCCAAGAAAGTAGGTATTCATTACGGGGTCAACGTTGTGCTTACTGCTGGCAATAAGCTATGAAAGATCTGCACCGTGCAGACAGTCGATTGCTGCCATCAGAGAATAAATGAGCGCAAACGGTAGTTGACCTGTGGAATGCCTTCTAACCTTTCGTTTCAATTTCGCAAAATGTAAATATGCTCTTAATTTTCAACGTAGTGAAGTGCCATTCGGACACGCAGTGAAGTGTGTCTATGGCCGAGTCGTGTCATATCAGTGATTTTGAGATCACCTGTGTAAGCCAGCCTGCCGATTACCCTTTATAAATAAAAATTGTGATGCCAGAATCCAAAGCCGCCGAGTATACACATGTGTGTTCATGATTGACCGTTTGGCGGTGCCATCCTCAAAGCATGCTCCATTAAGTTTCTTTTTTCGTTCTTTTACGAAACTGTGCAACCTTTTAGCTGATACTAAGCGTATGCGTTATCCCCCTTGGATCCATTTTTTCTACCGATAATTTTTCAAACCATGAATCATTACCATCTTTCTCAGCTTACTGTGGTTCAAAGGAAACTCAATTTTGGCACGTTCAGTACGCTCAAATGTTCTCGTAGTGCCGGTATAGTACATTGCAGGTATAAGGGTTTATTTTTTTTCTCGCTCCCGCTTACTTTGGTGTTCTGGAGATTTCGTGTACGCTTTTGTACGTATAGGTTCACGAATCGAATCATCGTGCTGCCCACGCACTGGCGATGCTCGGGTGCCCGCTTACAGCAGTGGCGGCTAAAGGCAACCGCGACAAATGGCCCACAGGACTTGGGTGAGGGAAACAGTGCAATGCGGAGAACAGGGACAGAGGGACTCGCGCGTTTCCAAGAGCCACGAGAAGCTCATCTCTACACCACAAGCCTTCAAATATTCAGGGGCACCTATTCGGGGCGACTCGCGAGTTGCTCCTGAAGGCCCAGCCCTTGGGAAGCGCACGCCGAGCAGGTGCGGCTGACGGGTTCTTTCTCGGGCTAACGCTACCCTAAGAAGAGAGCGCGTTCCTCCCGCCAGACTCCGGTTCTTTGCTCCTCATGCTTTCGAAAAAAAGAAAGAAGCTACCAACCACTTGTTTCTTCGATTAAGCTTTTAGTGTCGTTTTTTTTTCGTTGAACTTCACGTATTAGTTAAGAATCGAAGGAAACTTGCTTGTTCTTTTTTTTTTGTCCTCTCCTGACGCCAGCTTGCACAGGAAATTACACCTCGCCTCACTGTTGTCTTTCTACGAGGATTTGACTACAACGCCAACGAAGGAGCAAACGTAGCAAGCCAGGACAATCCGGAACGAAAGAGCATTGCAGCTCTAGAAGACGCGATTGCTGTGTAGAAGCACCCGTCATACTACGGTGGCGAAGCCGCATGAACGGACCAAGAAGGAAATAAGCGGCTTGGCGAGTGTTCATCTCATTTTCATCTCAATGATGTCAATAGGCGATGCGCGCAGTTCCTTCCCGATGGTCCGCTCCGCTGTAAATTTCTCTAGCCAATTATTTTCTAGGAACATAGCACGAGCGATATAACGTCACAGACGCTGAATTTTGTGAAGTGAAGTGCAAAACGAATGCTGGGTATCGCTATGTATCAGGAAGTCACGGAGAGCTGTGACAGCTGTGACAGCTTTCTGACAGCACAACCGGGAACAAATAGCGGCGTCTTTCAGGTACACAATCCAAGCAGTTCAGGCGGCTGCGTAGAGTCTTCCCGCTGGAGTTCGTATCGCTGGACACTCCATGATCAGATGTTCCACAGGTGCATCCGGGGTGTTACAGTGGACGCAAACTTCTGGTAGCATCTTCTTGAATCTATGTAGGAATTAAGGTGTGTAGGACACCTCCAGTAGTAGTCGATGTATGAGCGTGTCAAAGGTGCGAGCAATGCGTTGCTATGTTCTGAAGAACAAAAGTTATGCGGATCCCACTCACTGTGGGAATCGATGAATAAGCGACGCATTCTGTTCTGTTTGCTTTGATTGATGATAATTAGCGGTGATGTTGAGGGCAAATGTTTAAGTTCTTCAGCGTTTAGGGCAATACGAGAGTGGTGAGTTGATGCTAAACGCTACCTTGCGAGCCCCACTGCTGCTGTTCTGCGTATTACACAGAACACACAGCGAGACGTGTTTGCTTGAGGTGATGTGCGCCATTGTTCATAACCTCCGTGAAAATTAGCATTCTCATTGACGCATACGCCACATCGCATCGTGGCAGAAGCGTTTAAATAAATTAGGTGGCTGTACGTGCTAAAACCACAATAGGATTACGAGGCATGCCGTAGTGGTGGACTCCGGATTCATTTTCACACCCTGGGGTTCTTTAACGTGCACCTGCATCCAAGTCCACAAGCGTTTTTGTATTTCGCCGCCATTAGAATGCAGTTGCCGTGGTCAGGATCGAACCCTCCGACCTCGAGCAACGCCATAGCCACACAGCTACCGCGGCGGGCACAGAAGTGTTGAAATGACGTGCATGCACTTCTGCAGTGTCGCCTAGACGCTACGGTATTCTCTGCGTCTGCGCTCCCTGCATCAGTTGCCCGCTTAGCAAATTTCGACGGTGTTTATTTTTCAGAAATAGCAGTAGCGTAACGTAACGTACCTTGAACTTACATTTATTCAGTTTTTCTGCGATCACTATCGGGTCTAGTAGCGTTTTCTTGCCTTCTTACGTCGCATTTTCCCTCTCCCGCCATACCCCCATATATGCGAACGGCGAGCGAAGAGTGCCAAAGCTGCTAGTCAATAGTTTCGCGAAAGCATCGGTTCTATCCATTTTCTACCATTCTATCCACCTCCCCTCTGGCTTGGCCTTTTGCACGTTAGTACAAAGGTAAGCGTTGCAGTTTCTGCAGTGATTTTGCGGGGTGTCACGGATAATTGCAGCTGTCAAAAGGCTATTGTAGTAGCGACGCCCAGAGAGCTCCAGAGGGCAGTGTGGTGGTGCAATGACAAGGTCCAAACGAGCTACTCGCATCACCATTCCGCTGTGTCGTGCTCCTGCCATGTATATACACGCCCTGAACCATCCCCCGACGCGGCGTGCAAGACGACGACGACAGCAGCAGCAGCGCCGCGAGCACCCGCCCGCGCGGCTTTATCTTGAAAGGCATCTGCGACGGGGGCAGAGTTCGCCCACCTTGTGTTTTCGCGGTACGATCATGTTGATGCGAGCGCCGGCACCAAGCTCAATTCGCTCGCGGCTGCTGCTGTGCTGACTCATTCCAGCGTTTTGACTAAACGTTTCCAGGGTCATCGAGTGAGATGCGTTCATGTTTGCTTGTGCGCGTCTGACATCATGCTTGTTAGTTTAGGTAGTGTGCCTATGTTTACAAGTTTCTACGGCCGATACAACTACTATCCTTACTTTGTATAGGTGTCCACTAATTTGCTATCGCAATTGATGCTTCGCCTTTCGGGCGAAACTGACACTTTTTTGTCGCAGCATATATATATATATATATATATATATATATATAACGCCTGCCATTTGATACTGAATATTAAATTGTAGTCAAGGTACTAAAATTATCTGCCGCAGTCACCGAAAATGTCTGTAACCTCATTTCCTTCAATACGAACATGGCCTGGAATCCACTGAAAACAGACCCGATGACCAGTCAAAGATGCAATCTGTAGCCCTTTTGTGATTTTCTAGTGCGATAAACAAATATCGTAATAGTGTGATGCAGCTGACATTTCAAGAGCCATCCTCGAGTAAGAGTAGATCATCCATGTACCGATGCAATCATTTATTTATATGAATTGGGCAGCTTTGAATAAACCAATGAATTCGGCTGCAGTCATGCGTCCCTGGAAAAGCTATGTGAACATGGATTAATAGTGCTGTACGAACTTATTTAACCCTTTCACTGGCAACTCAACAATATTGTTGACTTAACAAATGTATCTGCAAAAACTAGAAAAATCCAAATATTAGTATGTGCCTTTCAATTTATCTTTGTTTATGTACCTGCTCAACAGTGTTATTCAATAAAAGGTCGAGCGTGAGCAGCAGCGGATGTATTGATCAGAAAACCTGAAGTCTTCGTCGTTATCTTAGTGCACATGGGGGTCATACTCTCGCCAATGCAAATTTTTGTTCTGTTTTAAAGCAAGCTCTTATTTTTAACTTCATAAAGTTACATCTCAATAACACACATTAGCCTTGCCAAAGCAAGTGCCAGAGACCAGTTTTGGGCCATATATTTATCGGTCACCACCTGGTCAACAATAATTTGGACCTACTGTATCTCGCGTAGTTTTTTAGACAAACCGTTTAATATTTCAATTTGTATGTATTTGAGTAAAGTAAAGAAGGAGTAAAGCAATAAAACCATTCTAGATCAAGCCGGTCTTATCTTGCCAGTTAAAGGGTTAATAAAGGGTAACCTTCTAGGGATGCTGACATTACTCGCTAGCACCTTCTCTAACTATGGTTTCCTTAACTTTACATCTTTGCAACGAGTTGGTGCGTTGTCAAATATACATGTTAGTGTATGGGCGCGCATGTGGGGGAGTGTGATATATTATATATATATATATATATATATATATATTGAGAGAAAGAAAAAGAGAGTGATAGTGACAGGGCGCTAAAAAAATGAGCGACAAAGGTTGTTTTCAGATGAGGAATTTCATACCAGTTGCTGATGGAAGCCTTCCGTTCTTCGTCGTTCATACCAGGCTATCTTCTAAAAGACCTGGTCCTGGAAGATACTTGTGTTCTATTAATCAAGAAGTCTTCCTGAAGCTCGCGAAGTCAACATAGAGCCAATCTAAATTTGTCCGCACATAATCCCCGGGTCAATTTACATCATTCCGCACGAGATGAAGTTCCGCGCCTATGAGATAAGGAACGGAGAGACTGATTTCGCATTACACGAGGGCGAAGAGAAAGCAAAATAACCATGAAAGCATTCTAATTAGAAGCAATGACCCGGAACGTAATGCCCTGATAATTAATACTGATGGCCTGGGGCGATTTTGGGCAAAAAGCAAGAAAGTGTGGATGAGAGCTTTTCGCTCATTTCGTTTTCTCACTCAACGTGGCTTTTTTCTTTGTCTCGGAAGATTGATTTTTTTTTGCTATCCCATATAAAGCCAGTTTAATGGACCAGAACTGTTAACCGTAACAGTAAACTCTAGTGCGAAATGATGTCGCTCTTGCAGAATACGTCTCATTAAGAAAAAGCAAGGCAGCCTTCCTTGAAAGCGACAAATTGCAGTTCCTACAGCTGAATCACATGGCTGAAATAAAACTGATACCTACCTACACATACATACATACGTACATACATACATACATACATACATACATACATACATACATACACACACATACACACTACATACATACATACATACATACATACATACATACATACATACATACATACATACATACATACATACATACATACATACATACATACATACATAATTGGTCAGTAGCATAAATAGTCGTGCGGCTCTGTCTTATGCTCCGATTTTTGCTGCACCCGCAAATAAGCATGTTCTGATCCGCATAACAAGCTTACCAATGAGGAATTCATTCTCTTTATCTATCTAAGCTAAGGTAGCTTTGGCTCAACGTGTATTGTGCCATCTGCCTGCATGGGTACAAATGGGGCTCGCTAACGTGCCTAGAGCTACACGTTCATAAATTTTCAATCAAGTGAATGGATGTACATCACCGTACCTCAATAGTTACGCACCCGGTGTATTGAGCCTACACTGCGAGCTGAGCTCGAAGCGGTGACGATGCTAATTTTATTTTATTTTGTTCATTTTTTTCGATAAAAATGAAGACCAATCGCAAATTTAACCCTGAAATGTAAATAATTTGCGGGCATGTTAATTTTCGTACACTTTCACTGGCCATGGATTGTTGGCTGATGTCACATGGTTGGGGTTACTTGACTAAAAATGTAATCCTCTGGTTTTCCTGGGCCTTTCTAGCTCATTACACACGCATTATAGACCCGTATGTAGTATATCCCTCACGCGCGTGTCTGTTTCGCAGATAACTATGATGACGGCGGATCAAATTAAGGTCTTACTAACATGTCTTGGCGACGGGCGAGCCTTCGTCAAATTTTGTTTAGTTGGACGGCCACTGGTAAAGTCGTAAAGAAGAAACGTTAGTAAGTAAAGCTCGTTTTCTGCAGCGTAGGTCATCACCTTTTTCGGGGCTAGATATAATTCCCCAGAATCATTCGCTGCGCTTCCCCCCCCCCGCCCCCTTCCCCATCCGGTAAGCGCCGTGCGCACTGGCGCGCATAAGCTCACTCGCAAAAGATACGAAAGCACTTAAGAAAACACGCCATGGCTTTGTTCTTGTACAATTGCCTCTTCTGCACAGCTTATTCGGGTCCATCGGGCCGAGAGATTAGAGGAGTCTAACAATGTGCCCGTGTTTGCGCTCTCTGCTTGCTCTGGCGTGTTCCCGGATATCGCTCGGTGTTTTGACTGGCTTAGGCCGTCCGTTTCAGTAATGTCATGCCATCGTGTTCTTTATCCTCGTAGTTGTCCGTTACTGTTTACGTTATACATTTATGAAGGGAGAATGCTTGTGGCCTGATGGCGCGCTTAAACCCCAGTAGGCGTTATTGTTAGACTCTAGTATATACGCTTCTAGCAACTTGTTTTGTGCTACTCGGGACAGATAAAAAGCCTCTAGGTATTAGGATATTTTTAAGTATCCTCGCTGCTTTCTTCACAGTTATAATGAATTGTTTTGTTCTTGACATCTCGTTCCTTTAATTCCTTCCTTGTTAGGAGTCTGACTGCGTCATCTCCATACGTGGCCGCCTTTACAAGTACGTTTTAACGCGAGAGCGTTAAAGGCCTCGCGTCGCAGAAAAATCGGTGCCGACGTCGGAGTCGGCCAGCATGGTCCGTTAGAGAAATATCATCCCAAACCACGCATCCCGAACCACGCAGGCCCTCCGCGTGGTGCATAGGCGTTACTGAACTAACTGAATTTTTCAAAGTAAAGTGCGTCGAAAATTCGTGAAGTACGACTTACACACAACCTACAGGCATGATAGCGCCGGACTGTAATTTGAATATAGGCAAAAAACACAATTCTGTTACGTGGAAACTCAAACACAAACCCCTTTTCCAGCTGGCGTTTGAGATCTGTCTTAGTAGGAGCGGTGCGCCCCGCTCGGTTCCTTGCAACACCATCCAGATGGCGCTCGATCGCCTCCACGCATCAGCGGCAGCGGCGGATCCCGCCGTGCGGGGATAAAAAAAAAGAAACAGAAAGCTCGCCTTCGTACATAGCGTTCGCTGCCAGTGTTTGCAGGTAAGCATTACGGTTACATAAGCTGCAGTAGCTGGGAAGCGTGAAAAGCAGTCGGGGATCTTTGAATGCTATCGCGTTCCACTCTTAAAGGCGAAGCTTAAGCGTCCTCAAATATTTTTTATGCGCGCGGAATGAGCTATCTCCGTAAAATATGGTGGGTTTCAGGCCCTCGCTTTTCACGCAGGATGCCATGCTCCTGCTAAAAACAAAGATCATCGACTCTCAAATCAGAGATGTAAAAGGCGTCCTCGCACCGGATCTATCCAAAGCATTCGATACAATTACACATGACTATATCCTAAAGAAGATATCGGCCTTGAACTTAGGAGTTAAATTCTTCTCCTTCATTGAATCCTTCCTCGAGAGCAGCACGGCGTTCATAAAGTTGAGGCAATCAGTCTCGGAGTCTTTCACATTCGGAAGAAAGGGTACTGCCCCAAGGGGCAGTTATCTCACCGCTTCTGTTCAGCATAGCTAATGCGCTAATTGTCGGAAAGCCTTGCAACAATTCCTTGTGTAGGTCATGCATTATATGCTGACGACATTGAAATCTGGTGTCCCGGGGGATCGGAGGCGATGGTTGAACAAGCTCTACAGGAGGCTCTGGACGTTACAGAGTCTTTCCTGGACGATACGCGACTGGCACTCTCGCCTGGAAATTCGGAACTCCTGCTGTACAGACAGGCTAGACGAGGTGCTAGGGGACTCACCCCACTTGATCAGGTGCCCATTAGCGTTCGTACCAGGGATGGGCATACCATCCCTGGAGTAGACTCTATTAAAATCCTAGGGTTTTTATTAGACTCAAAGGGCTGCAATGCTAAGCCCATCTCACCACGAAAACAGAGAACATTGTCAGATTAATTATGAGAGTGTTCAACAAGGAAGGCGGCATAGGCGAGGATATACTCCTTAGGGCTCACCATGCTTTCCTCATGAGCCATGTCATTTACATAGTCGCGGCCCTTCATTGTATACCAAAACGGAGAGATAAATTAGACACGCTTATACGCAAAAGTGTCAAAAAGGTGCTCGGCGTCCTAATCACGGCTAACGCAGAGAAACTCGTGAAGTTGGGATTACACAACACCACTTCGATGTTAATTGAAGCACAAAGATCAGCACAATTTACTAGATTCTCAAACTCCAAAGCAGGCAGGAGACTGCTGGATGCGGCAGGCCTCCATCCTAGCTACAATCAGGAAGAGACCATGCAACTTGATAATCAAACAAAGAAGTCCTTTATTACGTAGACCCTTTTCCAAGAAACGTCTACCCACAACACAATAAAGGCCGAAGGTTGGCGAGGGCTAGGGCTTTCATAAAGAACTTATCCGGAACGGAGAGCTTTGTTGACGCGGCGCGACACGCCAGCGCCAACTAGTTTTCCGTAGCAATAGTCAATGACAGGGGAGAACTGCTCTCGGCAGCTGCGCTGAAGACCTCCTTGGTCGACGTGGCAGAACAGGGCTGCTATAGCTCCGCATTACTTAACACAAAATGCACTACGGTGTACACAGACTTCCGAGTGGCAATTAGAGCGTTCGCCTCGCGATTGATAGCCAAACAGGCAGCCAGGATTCTCAATGGCAAACCCCTCTCAGCCATTATTCATCACATAGTCTGGTTCCCAGCTCACATGGGACCAGACGTATTACCGGGTCACCTGAACCCTAATGAGAACCCAAATGTATTACCGGGTCACCTGAACCCCAATGCCGCGACGGGACGGTGTCTCGGGTGAGTTTGGGAAAGCTCGTCCACAGTGATGCCCTAGATATTTTTCACGAAATCATATTATATACAGAGGGGATAGGCATAGGTTTCTCTTCCCCCACAATAAGCTCAACAGATCACAATCTAGCACGCTCCGCATGCTCCAGACGGGGTCCTACCCCTCTAGGGGCTTTCTGGACATGCTCCACCCCGACGTTGATCCATTCAGCCCAGATTTTGGCACTGAATTTTGCTCATTAAATCAGATGCTCTGGCAGTGCCCTGTGTTACAGGATTTTACCCAGAAAAAGACTGGACGAAGGCCATCACCGACCCCAGACAAGACGCCCAGCTCCTGGCTGTCCAGAGGGCCCGCGAACGAGCGGAGAGGCACGGCCTCTCTATTCCGACATGGGACTAGCCAACGGATAGCAGGCCCCCCTGCCCTAGCTACTCAGGACCTTAATAAACTTGTTTACTACTACTTCTATGCGCACGCTTGAATTGACTGCGGTTTTGTTTAGTGAACATATTTGGTGCACTACCCGTCAAGTGTGAAATGAAGTTTCCATCAGGAAATAGCGGCATGTTCTATTAAACTGCTGGTGCCAAGCGGCATTTTAGGGTATATTAGTCCTGTGTACATTGACGTATAGAAACTGTTGTTCTTAACAGGTTAATAATGGCAAATGCAACTATTGAAAAGGGCATGAAGGAGGGGCACATGGCTGTGATAAAGTGATAAGAAAAAAATCGCAGTTTCGCCCGAAAGGCGAAGCATCGATTGCGATAGCACATTAGCGGACAGCTATACAAAGTAAGGATAGTAGGTGTATCGGTCGTATAAACTTGGAAACGTATATATAGGCACACTAAATAAATTAACAAGCATGGTGTCATGCGCGCACGAGCAAACATGAACGCATCTCACGTAATGAAAGTGGAAACTTGCTGTCAAAACGCTCGAGTGAGTCAGCGCAGCAGCAGCAGCGAGCAAATTGAGCGTCGTGCCGGCGCTCGCATCAACGCGATATTAGCCGCGAAATCACAGGGAGGGCGGACTCTACTCCCACTGCAGATGCCTTTCTAGATACATCCGTGCGGGCGGGCGCTAGCGGCGCAGAACATCCGGACACGATTAGAGACTCTTCCGGGAGATTCAAGTACTAGCCCGATGACGAAGGCACTTTTCATTTTAATTGTGTCACTAGAACACAACCACCCCTAATAAAAAGACGAAGATATTGCTGCTTGTACAGTTCTATTTGATTTTACCGCGAATCTGTATATGGCTATAGTTTCCAGCGGAGCGATGTCCGTAGACCAAAATCGTGGACCGATCCCGAAGATAGTGCAATACCGTGCCGACCCGCGGCGGAGGTGAAGCAGGCTTCAAGCACTCTGCCAAAATGCAAAAATAAGTTTAATATCTTAGGTTCAAGTACAACCCGTACCAGATATTAAGCCGATAAGAAAACATGCTTCACTTTTACCCCCGTCAGCTATGTCTACGTTCGCACCATACACGTGTACGCCATCCCGCGTATTCAAACTATAGTGCCTACCAATCTGAGTGTCTTCTGTCTCCTGACGTCATGCTCTACGTAATCTTCTTTCCTCAGTTCTGCTCTGACTGGAAAATGGGTGGGCCGCGTGTTGTACGGTCTCAAGAACAACAGCGTACCTACCAAGAACGACGGCGTGAACAGAAAAGGGAATGGGTGCGGCGGCGGCGGAAGGAGACCACCGACGATGAGCGGGCCTGGAACGCCAAGTGTAAGCGTGCTGACCGCCAGGACTGTGAGGTGAAATGCGAACCGTCCATGTGGCCCCGATCCCGCAAACTTGGAACGTTTCACCGGAGCAACGATCAATCACCACATACACAGCTTCGCTCGTCATCCACATTCACAGAGTGGAATGGCATTATATTTTTTAGAAAGAAGAACTCATTGACGTTACCCTCGACCACGACGGGGGTGGTTGCAAGGTTTTGTTTTCACCTCTCTGCGCCGCCCTTGCTTTCGCGTTTCAGTAGTTTCGTTGTCGCGTAGTGCTGCGCTGGTTTTGCTGGCTCGCGAAACTCACACAAACTGCAAGTAGCAGACAATGCCCGTCCATGTGATGTCGCAGGATTTTCGAGCGGTCCACTCCACTTGACCAAGAGCAGTTGCAGCGGAGAACCCAACGCTCTGTCTTGGCTTGGTTTCTCCATGTCCGTGCGTTCGCGTTTTTCGCCAAAAACGGTAGCGCCGTCTGTCGGGCGGCGTTTTACTCACCAACGGCAGTAAAGGGCGGTGATGGCGTACGCAACATGACCACTCCCCGCTGGGGGCAGGTGATTTGAATTGCGCTAAATGTAGGCGGACCCTTCAGACGCGATTTTCTCGTAAATTAAGTCTTTTCTTGGCACGAAACAAGTACAGTGAGGTTTCTGTAATGGTATGTTACCAGTACAAGTCGACATTGTATATGCCTTTAATGTGCCTTTAAGGAGTGAGTGAGCACTCAGCACAGAGTACACACAAACACACACTAACACACACCCACACACGCACCCACGCGCACGCAAGCACACACACACGCGCACACACGCTCACCCATGCGTGCAAAAACCACCTTGCTCAAATGGTCCAGATGAATCCCATCGAGGCAATATCCGAGGCTGCCAAGCATTCACATCAGTTTTAACTAAGAGCCACGATATCCGGTCGCAGCTCCCTCTCACTTCTTCATGTGCCAGTCCCCTCAGCGCCTCTGCCCTGTTTTCCTGCTCCGTGTGATTGTCGCCTCACCGGGGACATTGCACCGATTCCCCAAAACGTGAATGCCGATCACGCAGAGATGCAGTTGTTTTACGCAAGTCGGCATGAAGCAGTAGTTCGCGACGCTCCAACCCATCAACCCTTCAGTCCTCCTGCCGCCCTGCCTGCAATGGCCCATTAACGGCGGAACTGGCTGCGATATCAGCTGCATGCGACGCCATCCTGAAGCCTCCTTTTGCAGCCTTCGCTCATCACACTGTTTACACAGACTCGCAGGCGCAATGGTGCTGTTCACTCGATACACCGGGCGACGCAAATCGCTGACGAGGCTGACCACACTGTCTACCTCACATGGATACCAGGTCGCGCTGAGGTCACTGGCAACTGGATGACCGACTCTCTGGCAAAGGAGCTTCTTTACTGCCCCTCAGAGACTCAACCACAAGTGCCTGACGACACATATCCCGTCGACCCAGACACAGTTCTGGTAGAGGCGAAGGCGGCTCGAAGGGCCGCGCTCCGGAAAATCTTCCCGGAAAATGTCTCGCCTCTGCCAGGGAAGATTACCCGTGCTGCAGCCACAGGTCTGACGCGCATCGTCACGGGGATAGCAGTGAGACCGTCCCGCGGCGCCAGGATGCGCCTTCAGACCTGGAAACCAACCACTTCCCGCTCTAGTCCAGGGAGCCAGCTGCTGAATCAGCAACATATACTCTGACAAGAGCGATAGCCACCCTCACCCTACTCTAAGGCCTCCGGAGTTGGACGCATGGCGCCTTCCCACTGGTTCCCCCAGAGACGGTGCTTCATGTTGCAGTCATTACTTCGATTTATGCAAGACTCAAAGGGGTCGATAATATCTGAACTGACCTCCTCCTTTGTCCTTCCCCTGCCCTGATGCACCCACTCCCTGGGGGCAGAAATTTTTTATGGTTATTTTAATACATGTTTTAAAAACAACACTCACACACATGCACACGCGCACACACGAACACGCGCAAATACGCACACACACGCACGCAAACACACACGCGCACACACACAACACAGAAAAAGGCAATAATCTGCGGGGCGGAAAGCACACCGATATCCAGCTTCCGCTCGCTGCAGAATACTAGAGCTTGTGATCGCATACTTTATTAACGAGTTTGTCGAAAGGAAGAATTTAATTCTTAAGCAAGAACTATGCTCTAGAACCTTTTAATGTGTTCATTGCTGCTGACACTTCTGCCAGTGTGCTTTCAATATTGGATGAATTCTCACACAGTTCACGAACTTGATCAATGGTATACGGCCGGACTTTGGAAACATGCGGTCATCTCCATAACGAGAATTTATGCAGAACAAATGTGGAATAAAGGCTTGATTTCTTCAACAAACAATTTAAAGAGATGAACTCTCACTAATCGCTTCTTCAAAAGCAAAACTGGGAGGTGAGGAAGAAAATGAGTTGTTTCATGAGGAACGTAGCCAATTCAAAGCGCAATTACTCGGTTATGAGCAATGAATTGTTAACCTTCAGAAATACGCAAGAAATCGGAATATCGAAATCAAAGATGTTCTGGTGTCTCAAGGTGAGAACCTGCTGACTACGCTTAACGAGATTGAACTGGCTGTCGGTAAAATGATCAGAAATGAAGAAGTTGACGTCTGTCATTGCGTCCCTTGCTAAGACTCGTCGCGTTCGATTGTAAGTGTACAGCGTCGAGTGGCCTCGAAACGTGACTCTGCTCAACAAGGCATGGTAAAAGCGGCTGACAACGGCTGATCTGGTTTTTTTAGAGAGTACAACTATTTTTGTAACTGAACACCTTTTCCCAACGCTCCTAAGAAGAACCTTTGAGAAATAGCTGCTGCAAAGAAAAACGAGAAACATTGGTGTTTCAAGTAGGTGAGGGACGGCAAAATCTTTGCACTCAAAACGGGAATCTTCCCGTGTGCTGCAAATATCTTGCGTCATGGACGTAGATAAGATGACATACGTAGTTGCATGTCATTTTTTCCCTGTGCAAAATCATGGATTCGGGCACCAAACGTCTCCCTTTAACGCTACATGAAGTGGGCACCCCCCCCCCCCCCCCACGCCACTTTCGTTCAAACCCATAACATCTTTGATTTCTTCATTTATACACGCACTGCGTACGGAATAAAGGTGACGCTATCTGTGCTATTCTTGCTGCCTTCGTTTTTCATTTTGACATAGCTGTGATAATAGAAACCTGGTTCGATGATGATTGTGAAGTACTTCAGGTACCGGGCTACACATACTTTTTTTTACAACCACTGAGGTAAGAGGGGAGGTGGTGTTCTGATACGGTCAAAAACGGGATCAAATGTGAGAAAACCGAACGCGTTTCTGAGATGACCGATGGTTATGAAGTTGGCTATGGCGATGGGCTTCTATTACCTCATTAAGGTTGTGTATGCCCATTGCCAAGTGCCTTTTGATCAATGCGTGAATTTGGAGTGCCAAGGCCTCTTTGATGGCAGTAATCATGCATAGCTATTTTACTTGGGTTCGGATATCTCCTCTTACTCAAGTGCTCAGATTGGTCATTGAAGCAGCCAACGCCTCTTTATCACACTGATTGTTTTCGTGTGCGGCGAGTGCCTGAACACCAGCCTATGAGGAAACGCTCTTACGTAAGACAAAGTTTGCCAATACGGGCACAAATCTTTCGACAAGCAGTAGAGCCATCTTCACGGACTCAAACGTTTCTTGCAGCTTATCTATATCATGAACAGGACTCATAACCATGAGTCAGTGACTTGACAGATTGGGTACATTCACCATTTGTCTAATGTCTCTCTGGTCACACTTTTTATTCCAGTGGGATACTGGGATGTATCCGGAATTGACAAAGTGGGCTCTCCTCAATGCTTTCGATTTACGAAGTTTCTGGAGAGTACATTTCATAAAATACTCCCCCATGATCAATGACGAAGTAATACGCCGATTCGAAGGAGGATAGGCCATAGAGTCTGACACTTTATCACTTTTCCATTCGACTGAATTCCAAACTTTCGTGTCAGCGTGCTGGAATAGTAAAAGCTGCAGTTTTTTGGAGTGCACCGACCAGAGTGACCGTTTATAGACTTTCTGTGCATCCTCCTTCGTGCGCTCATGGCCCACTTTCTTCCTCTTTCTATTCCTACTTTAATTCTGTCCCCAGTAACGTAGCAAATCGAAAGCTCGTATGCTTGGCCTCCCTGGCTTTCCTGTCCTTGCTTTCCCTCTTTTCTCTTTCATGTTAGCTTGATAACTGGTATCCTCAACTTCGATAGAAGCCGCAATTATTACCAGTCACCTGTACCGTCTTGGAATAACCATATTTATCATAACTGCAATAACTGTGATGCGTTAGGAACCGCGCAACACAATTTTAGGAAAAGTGGAGGTTTAGAGAAGAAAGTTCACATTATTTTGTGGGATGAGCTCGATGCCTCGAGAACCACTAGAGCTTGGAACAATATTAGTTCGCACAACTTGTGCTTCAACGCAGCGTCATGGTTTAGATATATTTTTCTCATGGCTTCGAAACCTCTAACATTTCTTCATCCACACCATAATGTTTCCTTACCTGCAGTAGATGAATATATTTCATGAATATATTTCGAGCTGAAGATCTTCCTTCTTTGTACAGTCAACCACAAAAGTTTGCGGACCACGCGAGCGCGTGGCCAAGAGCCTCTTCGCGACACTTCCGCTACGTCACCAGCGATCGACAGCAGCGCTACGTTGAAGACGCATCCCTCCTTAAATCTATGGCCTGTCTATTTTCGCACTGTGCGCAAATATTTTCTACCTATCTCTTTCAACGTGACGCGCTCTTTGTTAGCCAGGGCTACTTGCTTATATTTTGAGAGCAGAATATCAGTACAAGTAATCAGACAGCGTATTCTTCGGCTGTTATCAGTTCTATTTTCGCGTAGCCACGCTGTTTTTTTTTTTTCGTGAGTGCGTGAGTGAGCGGTGAGGCAGCCATGGGACACAGATGCTTAGTCAGTAGGCAGAATTTTTCCGTTCCTCCCCCATCGCTAAGTGACAGTAGCGGCCGGGATTTGATCGCCTGCGCCCAGGTTTTGCTGCGCAAAGCCCGAACCACCGCGCTGCTATAGTGGTTACATTTAGAAAAATAAGAAATAATCGGGTGCGATGACTCTTTTTATAACCCTTTGCGACACGGCGTCCTCGTTTGGGGACTCGAACTTCGGAGGCGCGTCCCACGCCACGTGTTTCTTCAAATGACCTAAAACTCAGTGTGCACATTCGTGTCCGCTTCCTGATGGGACAACTAGCGGTCAGTTAACTTCATTGTCCTGCGTATTGCTGCAGATGATCACTTTGCTGGAGACACTACCATGTTAGACAATCGTTCGACGTGCCGCGTTCCAAGACCAACGTCAAGAGTATTTTTTTTCTCCGGTCGACACGAATACAACCGAAAAAGCAAGTGTGCATGCGTTTCGGGCCTAATAGTTGATTCTTTTTATGCAAGCATTGAAGCTGACAGATTTCAGAATAATTAGATAATGAGTTATACGCTAATTAATTTTTTTTACTGAAACTCGCACAAAACAGCACATTGCTTCGTCTTCTTTCTTGGAATGTAATAGTCAGCGTCTTGAAATGATGCCATGCGCATTTGACGCATTTGCAGACAGTGCATCATAATTCGTGTCTGAAGGGGATGAATTTATTCACAAGACATTTACAGAAGTGTCATGAAACATAGGTCTCTCAATGATCTAGTAGGAAGTGAAATGTCCGCCGTTTTCTAGCACCTTATTGATGCGTGTGAGCATCGACTCGTACAAAGATTCAGTAATCTCCGGTCGACCGCGCAGGCTTTCCCATTCTTGTGCGATCGCTTGCCACAGCGTATCGGCCGTGCGGCCGCGGTTGGCTCGTGTGGACAGCCGTTTCTTCAACATGCCCCAGACATTTTCTATGGGATTCAAGTCGGCGCCACATGGAGGCCACTCAAGCTGGCAAACAGCATGTTCTTCTAGCAATGACTGGACGATACGTGCTTTATGGATCGGGCTGCGGTCGTTTGAAAAAAATAGCAGCCGTCGCTGAAGGGACCGTCCAGCGCATACTGAACGAGGTGTCTAGTGATGACGTCGCAGTACCGTGACGCAGTGAAGGGCCCTTCCAGACGCACAAGGGGACCAAGGCCATCTTTGCTGATTGCTCCCCACACGCTAACGGAACACCGTCCACTGGATAGAACACTCTGTGTGTAATTAGGCAGATATCTGCAAGAAATATCATACAATTGGGTTCCAGCGGCGCGTCTAAAAATGTTGTGATTCCTCTTGCGTATGAACTTTATAATGCTGTTATAGAGTTGCAATAGAAAACGTGCAAACATCATTAGATAGTACTGAAAGACCCACTGGCAGCTTTTAATTAGCTTCAGAGTAAGTAGTACTATGAAACAATCGTTAATGTTTTCAACATAATACCACTACAGAAAAATCTCGTAATGTCCAAAAGCTCATTTTACGTGAAACATGTTGTGATGCAGAATTAGCTTCGTGAATTAACTGCCAATACACTGTAAACACACCTGCAGTTTAGTGGACGCCAAACCCGCTTCCGTTGGTCCCAGCGCGTGGAAAAAGTTGACTCGTCGCTAAAGATGACATCGCCCCATTTCTCTGTTGTCCATTCTTTCATAGCTGTAGCGAATATGAGTCGTTCTTGTAGCTGGCTGTCTGAGAGGCAGGGCTTCTGTGCTGCTACGAAAGACTGCAGGCCAAGCTCACTCAGCCTTCTTCTTACAGTCTCAGACGATACCGTGAGCGAGAGCGCTTCTCGGATATCCTCTGCACTTTGAAAAGGATCAGCCACGATGGCGGCCGTAATCAGGTGGTCCTCTTCCTCAGTCGTGGCCCTTGGACGCCCACTGCGCTCCATATCTGTGAATCTGTCATCGTCGCGGAAAGCTTGAATAATCCTATATATTCACGGCAGTCCGGCTCCTGTTGGTTCGGCGGCAGATTTCGCGCTGAGGTATTCCCTCTATAAATAAACGCAGACAATGTGCCTTCTTTCGTCAAGTGGAACACGCAGCGGCATCTTTCCAAATAGGCAATCACCACGTGGCCTGAAGCAAGTCTACTACGTTTTCAGTGACTGATGCGAAGATGCGCCTATGTGTGAAAGAAAATTTTCTATGCATCCGCTTTTTTCTTTATTTTTGATGACAGTGAAACACCTCCCTACCCTTTCTCTCAAGACGCAGAAGCAGCAACGCTCATTGGACCAAGATGCTGCCAACCAAAGTGCGCCAGTAAACGTCGCGTAAAAAAATCGTCGCAGCGCTTCGTGAAACTTATCTACCCACTGGCACACCAGTCGACAAAGGTTGCAGTGATTGCTCCGATACTGCTATCAAGCCAGATATGTGGCGGTCTTATCGCAGACAGCGCTCTGCGTCAACACAACGAACTAACAATGTCATGCACGGGAATAAAAAATTAACAGGCAGGCGAGTACCAAGAGGGCTCATATCCGGAGGAGAGCGCCCCTGTCGCCGCTAGGTGGCGTACCGCTAGGTGGCGCGGATAGGCAGTCTGGCACGCGCTCGCGTGGTCCGCAAACTTTTGTGGTTGACTGTACCTCCTCCTTCTAGAGCCTTCCTGCCCCCGATGTCTCTCCTTCGGTTGAGTAGACAGAGAGAAAAAAGCAAGGAGAGAAAAGGCCGGGAGGTGAGCCAGACGAGCGTCCGGTTGACCTCCCGGCCTCCGCGCATGGTACTCAGCTGAGTAACATACCCGGTTATTTATACATGCCGGCAGAATTCACTGCTCTCTTTTTTTTTTTTGCCGCAGAATTCAGGTATCTCTCCATTCCGGCATGTGCGTGTAGTGCTTTTCTTTCTTTTTTTGTCAAAGAATACATTTAGGAATTAAAAGACGCTCAGGATTTGCAGCCCTAACAAGGCATTTCAGAGCCTACGACTGATAATTAAAATAATCGAAAAAGGATGAGGTAGCAGTCTTACAGCTTTTGTTCCTTAATTACAGTATTACATTCACCACGAAATTATTTCGGGGGCTGGCTCAACGCCGCCCACTACAACCCGAACGTATCGCCCATAGTCTGTATCACGATGTCGCTGTGAAAAGAATACAGGTTCGCAAAGTCTTCGATACAGTTCGCAAAGTCTAGGCGCGAACACTGCACGGTAATGCACGAGCGTTTTCGGTACACGGATATAGTTAGCCACACGATACCACGTCTCAATAAACGAAGAAAATAAGCCAACGTTACTATAGCAGGAAAACTAAACAACGTTTCTATCGAAATGTACTCAAGGATTTATAGGATACAGGAGTAATCCACAGACGTGAACGTCTGTTTCATTTCTGAGGCACCTATGTAAGCGTAGTTTTCTCCATTAAAAATGAGACAAAGCCAAATATGCGGAGTGTAGGGCTCTCGAAAAAAGAAAGCAGAACAGCTAAATGAAAATCCTGCGGCTTCAGCTTATTTAGTTTTTAGGTTTCGCGTATTCTCGAGACAAATTTTTCGTTTACATGTTGCGTAAAGGGAAGCTACCGTTTTTTGACGCTTTGAATTTGTATACTGCCCTCATACTTCTTTTGTGCCATTGAAGAGCAAAATCTGGTTGCACTGGATCTAATACGTCTTCGAAAGGCATGACGTTAAAGAGCTTTATACATAATCTATGGTACGATGCATTCGTGAGAAGGCATTAGGGCTACTTTTCGTGAATCGCAAGAACTACATATCGAATACGTCGTTGCATTATTCACGCTGTAGCGTTCCTGTAGGCTATCATAGTACATTACGCTATAATACACCTCATTCGTCTGAAAAAGAGATTCATGAGCTTTGAATAACCATGAGTAGCTAGAAAGCCCACGGGATCAAACAAGACAACTACATTGAAAAGTAATTCTGGAACTTTATTTAGAATTTTTCTTTCCACTCCTTTTGCACATAGTCAGTTATACGCCGAAATCCGCTCCCTTAATATTGCCGGTATCGTTCCCTCGGAGGAGCGGGTGGCAAGAAATTATTTAAATAGAACAAAACTAATACTTGCGAAATACAACCCTTGACAAGCTTTCTTGTCTTTGTTCACTTTTCTTCGAAAACATTTGTTGAAAACAAATGTTATCTCAGAGGATTTACGTCACAAAGAAGCCACATAAGTGTAAAGATTGCACAATACAGAAGCGTTTTGCTCGGTTTAAGCCATTTGGTGATTATGCAGTGCATCTGCACAACCGTGGCATGAAGTTTATTCTGCTTCACTGGTATCAGCACGAAAATCCAATGCTTCCAGACCGTCCATTGGATAAACGGTGAAACGGGAGCTGGTCTTGAAAACTGAAAAACTGAAAGCTGAGGGCTGAAGAAATTAGTTGCGAAATATTCTCAAAGAGTCGTACCATAGCCAGGCCATGGCACTCGAGGCCAAGTACATCGATTGGCTGTATCAGCACCGGAATGCAAAACTGCAAGGATCACGACGTAAGCCTTCGTGATGGCGACAACGTATGCGTAAATGCTCAGGATGTTCCGTCGATTTGGACGTGGACGAAGAAGAAACAGACAGCTGCCACTACTGGAACCCGGGCAGTCTAAGAAATGAAGCGTCTCCCTTGCCTCGGTCCGTCTATTCAATGCCAATAGCTACACAGAACATTGGATATAGCACCACGGCAGAGAGTAAAAAGTGAAGATCAGCGCAGAGTCATATATGCAGCCTCGGCACGTGCATGAAAGCTTCTTGCGTGAACTACAAAAATGAATGCGGCGTTTCAGGTCATCACCATGACATTCTCGTCGTTTCTCTCTCCCATCAAGTACAGTTCTACGTTCCGCGCGTAACTTGTTACCTTCGTAATGTGTTTATGCTACATTGTGTGTGTATGCTACCAGCTGTCCGAAATAATCGCTGTATACCATTCCATTACCTTGCGTAGACGGCGTCGTTATTTTGAAGATATGCCTGTATTAGAAACCTGGGCTAATATATAAAGACAATAAAATTTTGCGCAGTTGACCTGTTATTTCCTGAGACATAACGTGCTAATTGGAGACACTTTGGTACAGAAAAATATCTGCAAAGATCGAGTACCGCCTGCAATCTCCTCCAATACATATTCATTTTCCGTACACACGCATGGCTACCATGTCACTACATTCGTTTTTTTTTTTTGTGCCTGCGTTACGTTTTGAGACTCTCCTGCTTACTTTGCAGATAGTATCCGACATCTAGTTAGAGATACCACTGTCATGATTTGTTCATATAAATTTCTCTTGATCTTCTCGGACGGCCTGACCAAGTATAAAAAGGTCGAACATAGAACTTGTTATCCTTGCAGCAGAGGCCGGGATCTTCCAGCGACTGTAAATTAGGCTCCCACGTAGAAGCACACCCAGAAAAAAAATCCTTAATTGGAGCCTAAAGGCGAGTCGGGGTCTGTTCTTGTACGAAAACGTATTCGGGATTTTGTTGCGGTTGTTCCTTTTTCTCGTTTGGTCTCATCTTTTGTATGTTGATGCCACTCTAACGAAGATCTCACACTGCCGTGTGAACCAAAATGTGACACCAATGGCAGTAACGCCTAAGATTCATCCTGAGGAAACTATATTTGCGCAAGAGAAAATGTCGAATCTAAACACAAGGAATCAATTTGTTCACTCCCCTAGAAACAGGCGCGTACTTACGGGAGTGGTGCTTCGTAAAAGTCCACAGAGCAAGAAGCACCTCGGGGAAGAAAGTCAGGCTACAGAAAACCTTCGCTGGAATTGTACTGCGCCCATTTTGCGGCAAAAGTGTTAAGGCCAGCACTCTTGTCAGCGTATATATTGTGACGCTATGCCCCCGTTCCTTGTAGTGGTGCTGCAGCATGCATTAGTGTGTGCTATCTTGCAACGAGAGTAGATTGTGAAGGCCAAGAAAGATATTGACGATCGAAGACAATAACGTCTCTCGGTCAGGCTCATGTCTGTAGGTCACCGCAATACCATGTTGATGCTTCGAAGAAGCTGGAGCAATGCTTTCATTGGTAAACTTAACCTAATGCTAATTTACAAATAAAACAAATATTGAAGGCAAAGAACTTTCCTGCAAGCGCAAGTTACAATGCGAAAATGAGATGAGAAAACGATCTTTTTCGTGAATCACCACGTGCTTTTTATCACTATCGTTTGCTTCTCCCCCGGTGGAGTTGTCATGTCACGTGTCCACGTTGTTTTACCCAACGGCACCCCCACGTGACCTGCCCGTCGATTCAAAAGTTCGAGGCAAGCTCCACCCCCTGAAGCAGAAGCATGGCGTAAACGAGCGTGCAAGCTTGCACACGGTGCCATGTTTTTCCGGGAACTCACCGCCAAGTCCTCCCGCTGAAGGAAACATTTGCCCTACTCCACTGCGACTAGCATTCCACTTTCACTTTCCCTTTATTTACTTAGGGCCCGATAGTTTGGTCATTGCATAACGGGTGGGACTAACACAAAAAGATAGTTCATGAGGATGACCACGTCGTAGAAAACGTCGTGAGTGCGTCAATAAAAGTTGATGAACTGGTGATAGCTGCGGTTCTGTACGGAAGGCCATCCTAGTCGGTTGCTGTACGAGGGAAGAAAGATGATGAAAAGGCGACAGTACGGGCACGAGTGCGAGCGACGCTAAGAGAATGACTTGTGCGAAGTGATATGTGTGCAGGGGGCGATATGTGAGGTGCGCGGTTTAGGGAGCTCTAGAAAAACTTATGAAATAATGACAGACTTGCAATACAACGGCGATAGGAATGAGTTTACAAGTTAAATAAATTTTACCTTTAGCAAAGATACACTGACTTTATAAGAGTATGATGAATGTATAAAGATATTAGCTCGGTTCTGTACTGATTCCATGGCGTTATTGAGGTATACGTGATGAGGGTTTCAAATGGGTGCTAAGTACTCGAGCTTGGGCCGGATAAGGGTCCAATAAGCTAACGATGATAGCTTAATATTCTCTATGATAGAAGAAATTCTATTCACTGAAAAAAAAAACAATTTCGGAAATTGTTATCATGGAAGGAGCATGAATTGCAGAAAGCGACGCGTAAGATTCCACGGTAAAAACAGACAAAAAGGTAATGTTAAACGTAAGCGCATTTGCTGTCTGCAATAATTTCATCCTGGTATTGGCAAATACTGATGTTCCGGGATGATTAGGGTTCATAACCTGCCAGAATTTCTTGGCATTGTTAGTGAGCATTCGAGGCAAATCGGAGTGGAAGAAGTTGTGCTTGCGCCGGTGAATGACGGTGGGTACGTGCTAGTATATCCCAAGGATCTACATCAAGCAGGCACGTTCCGCTTAACAGTATCGTTCCCATGAGTGGGGAATAGGTTTTATTAATAAATTATGGGTTTTACGTGCCAAAACCACGATCTGACTATGAGGCATGCCTTAGTGGGGGACTCCGGAAATTTCGACCACCTGGGGTTCTTTAACGTGCACCTAACTCTAAGTACACGGGTGTTTTCCATTTCACCCCCATCGAAATGCGGCCACCGTGGCCGGGATTCGATCCCGTGACCTCGTGCTCAGCAGCCCAACACCATAGTCATTCAGCAACGACGGCGGGTTTGGGGCCTAGGTTTTAACTTAGCGGAGCGAAAAAAGCGCATTTTTTGTTTTAGAGCGTTTTTAGTGCTTTTGTGAACCATGGTTCATTACTATTAGCGCGAATGGCAATTAATGGAATGTACTTTTTTACTAGGTCATTCATTTTGTTCTGCAAGAGCAACCAATTTTCTTCAATAGAGCGAATAACAAGACATGATCCGAATGTTTCGTAATTTGTGAGCAGTTCGTTGTTTATAATGGTGTAATTTTCTTCGTCGTAGAGCCGAAATATTTTTATTTTGTATAACTATTTTAAGGTGCCAAAGAACACACAGCACACACGAGAGGACAAACCGCCGTGGTTGCTCAGTGGCTATGGTGTTGGGTTGCTGAGCACGAGGTCACGGGATCGAATCCCTTCCACGGTGGCCGCATTTCGATGGGGGCGAAATGCGAAAACACCCGTGTACTTAGATTTAAGTGCACGTTAAAGAACCCCAGGTGGTCTAAATTTCCGGAGTCCCCCACTACGGCGTGCCTCATAATCAGATCGTGGTTTTGGCACGTAAAACCCCATAATTTAATTTTTTAAAGAGAGGACAGCGGGACAGAGCACCACTTACAACTGCATTGTTTTTACAGAAAACAAGCATGTACTACATGCATACCCTGAGTCAGCACCTGCGCAACAAACGCATTCAAGCATCAAGTGTGGTATGATAAGGAATGCCCAAGAAACTTTTTCTCGGCCTTATGCAATAATATGGGCGTTTCACTAACTCACAAGCTATTTTTCTTACTGATATAAAAGGCTTCCATCATTTCCCTGGCTTTCGTATCTTTACTTCTGGCCAGAATCCGTGCGTCAGAAAAACATGACCCACAAGAGCGCGAGGGGCAGTTTATAATATGCTTAGGTAAATTTGGGCCTTCTTTATTTCGCTCAACGTTTCGAAAGTTCGTGTTCCCCGATCCCCTCAATTACACAGCGCCCGTTCTGTCCTATATAGGAACGACCGCAGGAGAGGAGAATTTCATACACTACCCCTACGGCACATCTCATGAACTGTCACCCATGCTTGGTTCCGCAGCCTCTTTCTTTTTCTTTTTTCCAAAAGGTTTATGTGCGTAAATATTGTGCTAAAAAACCACTATCACAAAAAAATGCTTGGGCGCTGGCGAACACTAAGCGCAATCGCAAGAAAAAAATAATTTTTCTATTGGTGATTGCAATCAGTATTTACATGAAATAGCTTGCACGCTGCGCTTATGTTCATGCTAAGACTGAATTTTAGTTTGGCGTTGGCTAAGCGACGGTTGACCCTATTGCCGCTTCGTAGAATCATTTTCATGACGTCTTCTCTGAGAGCATACAAAAATATTTGTCTTCACAAAGAAGAGGAACAGCCTTGAGTGCAGACTTCACATCCCAACACACGAGCTGCGTGCTTTACCAGTAGTTTCCTTCAGGAAATGATCTCAGTTGCGTCCAGTTTGACTACGGCTGGTAAATTCCTACTTGAAGTTCGATTCCGTGTTACCAGTTTTCGGTAGCCCGTAACGTCGAGCGGCGAACGTTGAGCATACGTTTTTTTTTTCTCTCTTTGTCTCTCTCTCTTAACAATGCATTTACGAAAACGTTCACTGAGCTACGTTGATTACACAAAAAATCTCACCTGTTTCAAAAAAAAAATGCGATACTTCCAAATCTGATGCATGGAGAATTGCGCAACAACAAATAAGGAAGTTTTTCGTTCATAATGAAGACTTTTTCGTTCATAAGGACTGTTTGTCATTAGCCGGTCTACTTTGCTAATGGTATGTCCACGAACACAACTGGCCAGTGCCATGTTATTAGAATCCACCCTGGTGTACGAACAGCGTTCTTAATATTGACAGTGGTATTTACTCTTCTTGCCTTCCCCCCCCCCCCCCCCCCTACGTGTGATTCATGATAGCCGCATGTAGTTCTCTAGAGTGTTTACGCACGGAGCCAGTGATTTGAAAAGGTGACTGTAGCGGATTCAATTGAGATGAATTCAAATGATATGATTTGAAATGAGATAATTCAAATGAAATGAATTATCCGCTACCAATGTCATGACGACGTTGATAGTGGAGAATATTCGTGCTCTGTAAAAATAGAACGATGGCTCACGTTTATAGCAGTGGCAAAAGGACAAAACATTTAAAGGGGAATGGCAGTACAAATAGACTCACGAATAAAATAAAGCAGGCTTCAGAGTCAAAATCATTCACATTGCCCACTTACACAAAGTGTGGCCGCGCCTTCAACGCCCGCTTTCGCGATGACTGGCGAGTACAACGTCCTGGACTCGTTAGCTTTCAAAGTGGGTGGTCATCAACACACTATTTTGATGAGCGCGCAATGCTTTACCGAGCTGTCGTAAGCAGTTTCGACGGTGTTCCACCCTTCAACAGCAGCTTTATAAAATTCAGAGACTCAATGGAATCTACTGAAGGCCAAAACAACATCTGTTCGCCAAACTACGCTATAAAACAAAACCATTGCTCTGTGGCAGTACCGCCATAAATCACAGGCAATGGTAAATGAATTTCGCTGATAATGATAGCTAACCCTTTAGCCTTCGCCAAGTGCAAACAGCAACCCTCAGCGCATGGTGCGGAGTGTTATTTAAGAATCCGCTGATATATGCGCTACGCACATATTATGTCAGAAGCAGCAGGAAGCACTCAACTTATGGAGACACTAGAAATTCTCTCCGCTGAGAAATAGGAGTTGTAATTGATAAAGAAGGAGGAGACAAAAACTAAGAAAAAAGAAACGAAAAAGGAACGGCCTTGCACGTGATGCGACATGCAGCTCAAAATAACGCATAAATGAACATTCTCATTTTCTTTTTTGTTTCTACGCGGCAGACAAAAATTCATTTTCATGATTCGTAAATAGGGCAGTAGCAAGAAAATTTTGACAAGTTGGTAGACGTTCATGTGTAGGAAAAACCAGGGCTAAGTCAGATGTCCACCTTACATACTCCTTGTCTAATTTAGGGCGGTTATTCCAAATATTCTCTATTTACAAGTGTTTCGCGCTTCAGCTCCACACCTCCTATGGAGCACAATGAG
Organism: Dermacentor silvarum; assembly: GCF_013339745.2. Taxonomy (NCBI): domain Eukaryota; kingdom Metazoa; phylum Arthropoda; class Arachnida; order Ixodida; family Ixodidae; genus Dermacentor; species Dermacentor silvarum. Next base: position 200,050,753 of record NC_051154.1, on the reverse strand, counting down.
TTCCCGTTCTGAGCCGTGATGTCACGCTCATGGACACAAGACGACAGATCACAAATTCAAAAAAAGAATTCAGTGACGCTTGACGTCAGAGCTTCGCAGCGTCTTGCATGCTTTTTTCCACTGTTAAGCCACTGAATCGTAATGCTGCATAAACATACATGCGGAAGATCTACTGTAGATCCAATTAGCATACTCGTATTATCATATGTCGGTGTGTACTACCACCTAAAATATAATTTATTTAAGCATACTACATCTAGGTGCTACGAGTGGAAAGTTCATTAGCGCAAAATGTTTGTTTTATGAGTAGCGGGTTTGTGGAGCTGTTTATTTTGTCGAACTATGCGGGGACTTCCATTTTCGTGTTTGCAGATCACAGCTACAAGGCAGTATGCACACTGACGTAGTGCGACATATCGCTAACGACCACTGGCCCCTGGGTCATGCCAGGTGACTTCAACGCGCATCACTAGCTATGGCGAAGTGCCAAGATTGACTCCATACGGCAGAATGACTGCAGCCCAACTTATCTGCACGGCACGATATATAACAGCTGCTTGGACTTGATTTTGATGTCTCGACGCTTCGCTGCCCACAGTGCAGCGTGCACAAACAGTGTTCACTATCTGCTTCTGTCCTTTCTATTTCCCCCTTTTTCTTACCCCCAGTGTAGGGTAACAAACCGGACGCATGGCCGGATTGCTACCTTGCTTTCCGTCTGTCACACACATCACGGCGTTCATATCTTCTCCTTTTACAGTAACTTGATTTATACTCTTTTGCGTGAAGCTAGTTGAGCGCAATTCTTTCCTGTACGGAACAGCTCAATTTTTGCGGCCCTCTATTTTGACAATATGCTGTAAGATCTCACGAACGAGGCTCTTTCTTGAGGTAGAGTCGCAGACATGAGGAGTACTACGCACTGAAATGAAATACCTTCATACGGGCTCCTTTCGCAATGGGTAGATTTCCCTTAATACTCCACATGTCTTTAGGTATTTAGGTGTCACTGAATGTTGACAGGCGTTTCTATTACTCTGCTTTGTACGAATATCAGTTTGCCCCTGTGTACACGTGGTGTGCATGTCTTAATACTCGCGTTCCCAGGTAATTTTTGTGCTCAGCCAACAGTTGATTAAACTTTGCGATCTAATTGCAAGTGCTGCAAGGCTAATTACGTCTTCCATATATCTTGAAACGGGCTGTCGTGTTTTCTAACTCGTTTAAGTTTACGCCGGACTGAAAGTGAGTAGGCCATTTGCAATGTCCCATCCTAGCTATCTCACAAACGGAATAGTTAGTTAACCGAGACATCAGCCTCCCTGCTTGACGCATTTAAGGAACCTATTTACTTAGTCTGATTAATAAAATACGGAGTCCAACTAGTCTTCTTCGTTACCGATTGATGTTTTTGTCATTCCTGACACACAGGAACAGACTCAGGAATAAGCAATTGAATTTTTTTTCTTTCCATACATTTCGCCCACGGGACTCCGAGCGAACTAATTAGGAAAGCGTTCCAAGGAACTGCGAACTCTACTCGCTCCAAGCGCGACGGTAATTAGGCCACCAGCCGCTGCCCAAAATGGCACGCCAAATGAATGGTCAGCAAGCAACCCTAACGCACATTGTGCCTTCATGAGGTACAGCCTTTCTAGAGAGTCTTCGGAACTATGTTTTTCTCTGTGTGCGTTCTCGGAGGGCAGACCGCGGCCGCAGTGGAGAAATGATCATAGTGAACAAGTTTGGCCCACGGTATAGGAGGCCAGAGCTTATGCTTCCGTAATTGACTTGATTAATTATGTTTCTCATAGCACGCCTAAGAAGTTGCCCCGCCACTTCGCACTTTCCAGGCGCTGACGATGGGGAATCGGTGAAAGGAGAAGCCGCACTTCGTTGCGACTGGTCATTATCTACGTGGCCTGTATACCAGCGCAACGTCCGATCGATTATCTGCAGGGATCGTTTGCGCGCCTAAAATTTACTTTTACTAAGCGGTTCACTATTTTGTTGGACTATTACCACCCTTGATTACTGCCCTCTACTTGGTATTAAACTACTCTACCATCATCCATGTAATTTCATGGTATAGCAAACGTTCTTAAGACGCATTGACAGTCAGCGCTATCTGCTGCACTCCTTACAGTTTCTTTTCTTTCTTCTTTTTCGGTGGTGGTGGTAAAGCGTTCAGTATTGTTAATGGCTATATGCGTTTCAAAGAATCACTGCGAACTTAATAAATCTGCTCACGTATTACGCTATTATGAGCAATAAACTTAAACTGAGAGCTTTGGAGTACTGAATCCGGCAGTTAAGTAGTGGAAAAAGCGCGCCTAATTTCCACGCCTGTCCAACGCTTATGTACCGCAATAAATAAATAAATAAATAAATAAATAAATAAATAAATAATAAATAAATAATTAATAATAATAATAAATAAGATATATAAATAAATAAATAAATAAATAAGTGAATAAATGAATGGGTCATTCTATCTGAAATGTACCAGGTGTATTTAGGACCATCTGCGGTTCTACTAAAAAAAATATTATACTATTTTACCTCAGTATACGAAATATCACAATATTTTTTTCCCGGAAAAACAATTTCTCATGCCGTGAAGGCGCTTCGAACTTTGCGCACAGAAGTGAAGCTATGTCGGGGCAGAATAATTTATACAAAATTATTGCTTTGATTCATCACTGCGAATCTTTTTTCTGTAGTATGAAGACGGCAATCTTACATGACTGTTGTAGTTAGTTACTTTTAGTTTCAATATACATTATTTTTCGCCATTCAAAAAAAATGTGAGATGCAGCATTTTAAATATTTTTTAGAAGAAAAAAATTATTTATGAGGAATCTATTCTCAATTGTGCTTTGTAGTTGTTTATAATTGATTATAAAAATACCCTGAGAACAAATAAAAGCCGAAACGTTCTGTCGAAATTACGGCAATGTTGGAGATGACGTCTAGGGGAAAAATACCGGTTTGACTCATATTGAAACTTTATTTTCGCAATGCAGTGGTCCAAATAACAATATGGTACATTCATCGATGTATAGTATACTTTTGTTGTCAATTTATTGAGAAAGTGCTAAAAGAGTTTAAAAGATTTTTTTAAGCGATGAGAAAAATATTTTTGAATTGAGGAATCACAAGGTTCTCGAATTTTCCGTCAATTAGAACATATGCGGAAGAGTTTTTAGCTTGCAAGTTAATAAATGTTTTTCAATTAACTATAGCTTTTTATAGGAGTATAGTATCATTCGGACTAATATGGTATACATTATTAAAATAATATCATTTAATTATGTATAACATTATATAACAGAGTATCATTGCGACTTCCTTCCATTTCTTTAAGCTGCAGCGAGTGCTCAAGTATTACACATAACTGAACTTCAATTCTTATTCTGCCTTCAGCTGTATTATTGCATGCCGAATTTGTTTTGTTTGTAGACTTTTAAATTGTGTATGTTCTCATCTCTCCATATCAAGCATTAGGAGTTGTAACCGTCATGATGGCTCAGCGGCTATGGTGTTCTGCTGCCGAGCACGAGGTCGTGTGCTTGATTCCCGGCCGCGGTTTGTGGGCCAAATAGGGGTCAATCACAAAAACGTTCGTGTAATTAGATTTAGGCGCACGTTAAAGGAACCCATGTGGACCAACATTAATTGGGAGCTCTTCATCTACGGCGTTCCTCATAAGTCATAACTACGCTGTGTAGTTTCGGAAGGTTAAGTCCCACAAATGGATTAAAGGACGTGTTGTGTTTGCTAACACAACACACGCTTACCATAATATATAGATTCATAACACGTCCAGACCGGGATAAAATAAACTAGTCATAACAGGACTTCCGAAAAAAAATTGGAGTGACTCATCATTCATAAAGAGAGTCGATCAAGATGATACAGAGATGTCCCTCTTATTTAAAGAAAAAAAAACATATACACACGCTCCAAACAATATAAATATAGGCTATCTAAGAGGTAGATGGTGCGCAAGAGGCTAGGATCAAACACGCTTTCTATACTAAACGAGCGTTGCGGATGAGGCAAGAAGGCGTAAAGCACGACATAGAGTCGTGCTAAAGGAGGCCACTGGGAGAAAGCAAGTTGGTAAACCCCTTACACTGCTCCTGGGATGCTTGCGCTCTGATCTACGCTTGTATTTTCGGTTCGTCCACGTGTCGCGTCTTTATATCGCGTCACGCTAGACCCCGGACCAGATGCGCTTCGGAACTAGGCTTTATTTGCAGTTGTTCTCTAGCTCCAATCTGCTCTACTTGCGTCACAGGAGTCTCGCTATAGCGTATAAATATCAGAAAGGTCATTTGATGGGATGTCAGGCTTAGCCTCCGCGCATTGTTGCCAAAGTAGCCTGAAACAGCGCGACTATAAATAGACGCAAAGAAACAAGCACGCAGCACAGGGCAGATGCTAAGAAGATTAAAATACCTGTTTGCTTCTTTGTCGTTGCTTAGTGGCGCTGTTTCGGCTAGCTTTGAAGATAAACCACCTAGCCCTAACCAAGATGATATTGCATCGTTGCCCGAAGCTGGAGCCCACTATACTGTCGGCCGAAGGCATAGCTAACAGGAGCGTCCGGCGACTCCCTTTCAGACAACCTAACGCATGACTCAGCGTAGCAAATGACGCCGTGCCTTATCTGTAGTAAAGACAATGGCGATAGCGAAGACAATGGTAAAATATAAGTTGGAGTTCGCAGCACGTTCATTATAGCGCGAGATACTCGAGTAAAAGTAAAGCGCTCGTGCTCCCTGCTTTTTCTTTATGTTATAATTATTTGCTATTGAGCAGAGACATTGTTTCTTGAATGCGGCCTTTGAGGCCTTGCAAAGATCACCGACTAAGCCCTTCCGCGTCGAATAGCAATTCACAAGACAAGGAGCAGTTGACAAAGACGAATAGTTCGTTACCACGGACAAGCAGAGACGTCTGACTTGGGCAATGAGTTCTGTCCGGCACAGCTTGGTGTTTCTAGAAAGAACAAGACATAAATAAAGCAGGCAAGAGCGTAAAGAAAAAAAGGAAATGTGAAAGGTTGGGAACGTGGACGGTGCGTGGAAGATTATGTGTGTACGCTGCCGAAATGGGTACTCTGCTAAGAGGACGCCTTCCCGCTTGCTGTTTTATCTAGAGAGGTGAAACGGGTAAACAATCTGTTGAAGTGTCCACTTCACGATAATTCGCGTTCATTTGTAGCATTTAAAACAAATGGCAAAATATATGCCAGATAATGAAGACTGAATACTGATTTAGTCAAGTTCATATTAAGATACCTTAAAATGGGGGCTGCAAAATATTGAACACCGCATGTCGGACACGTTAGCTTTACATAAAGGATAAGTGTAACATGTTTAGCCCTACGTGAGTCAGCGTGTTTTTCATATAATTTTTGTTTTGTTTGAGCGCTGCGAATCCAGTTGCTCCGGACATTTCCACCTGGTTATCCAGATGACTGTAACACGAACAAAATGCGCGTATATTGGTTAAAGCTTGAGAAATAGTTCACACGCTATAAGCCCATTTATATTGCAAATACTGCTAAAAATATTCGGCAAATGTTCTTACTCCTTTTATGCATCCAATAAACGTATACTTCAAAGGCTATGTACTTAATTGAACAAACAAGAGCTATACGCGCGGTATCGCGCAATTAGCAACAACGCGCTATCATATTAAACATCCAGTGTTGCCAACTTCCGAAGCCAGTTTTATCATAACTTGGATAAAAATATTCCCTAGATTTCCCTAGTTTTTTGAAAAATGTGGTTGCTAATCAGTTTGTCATTATGATTTCTGCAAACATAAATTTTCAATTGAATCATAAAAAGTATTACAAATTTTATAGTTTAAATTTATTTCCGAGCTCGTTTGATAACATCCGAATAATGAAGCCCCTCCGCGTTACAACCTGTGGGGCAAGCTTGTATATATTGTATGGTAAACTGCGTACACTGAATACAAGTTACTTAAAAGTAACTGTTCTGTAATCTTAAATGATATGAATTGCTGCGAAAATTCTGTGTTGTGACGTACTTCATGCGAACTCCTACTTAGCGCTCTGAGACCTATATATACCTTTTATTTTGACCTTGTATCTCTTTCTTGCGTCTCTTTTAGCTGACCAATCTTTGTCACATGCTATCTGTCCTTGTATTCTTATGTCGTTTGTTTCTTTAGCCCGGCAGTTTTTACATGTACTGTTTGCCTAAGAAAGAAGTAGTAGTAAACATCACCCTGGATGCCAAACATTCCTGCCCACACATTCATTTTTTTAAGTCACTGGACTCAAGCTGAAATAATGTTTCAGTGCAAATTGTTATGCTTAAAAGAATGCCTCCTGCTAAAGCCCTCGATGTCGACCGAAGAAGACGTCAGCATGTCTATACTTTGTTGTTGTCCAAACGTGTTTTTCACGTAGAGCAAAGTGCCAAGAATACATGGAGCTTTATTTGACTTGCAAGGAATTTGGGCACCATGCCTTTTTCACAGAATGTAAGAATGTCAAACCAGTGCGCCACTTCATGACACCAGTGTAAAGATGGGATTGTTTTTTGAATTCGATGTACGGGCGTTGCTTCACCACATGCTCTTACACATCAATTGCAGTGGAGCACGCAGCTACGCGGCTAAATTTTTATCTTTCCTCCTAAGGGAAAGTCGCCCAAACACGTGCCTATTTGGACTCTGTCTGACGTTTCTCTGCAAATGAGAGGTTCCAGCTAAATCGCAGTATGCCCAGGGCATCCACACCTTGCCGTTTACTTGGCGAGATCCGTTCACTACGCTGCAGTACAATCAAGAGTCATAATCCACGTATGCGAAGGTAGATTGCGGTGACCGGTACCAAAACACGCCATCACGTTAGCCGCTGCACTGTTTCAATGTCTCAACGCGAAATTTCTCTCTTTCCCTCAACTACGCTTAACATCCCTAGATATAGGGACATTTTTCTAGAGTTGGCAGGCACTGTACACACCTGTGGCGTATAAAACATAAAAGTAAGCTCTTTGTGGCATGAACGAAAAATCCTAACTTCATTCTATAGGCATGCACCAAGACATTCCAACTAAATGAGGTGCCCATGTATACGGTCTGCTTTTTGGTAGCGAGAAATAAGTAGTTTTTTTTTTTTTTTTAACTAAACCGTAAATCCTTGGAAAAAGCGTCACTGCCTCCGTCACTGCAGGCGGAACGTGCTTGCAGCCGTCCCTTCCGTGACGCCTCTGCGTTCGTATAATGCCATTTTCCGAGGAAATAAGGAATGGACTTCGGGAATAATAACTATAGTAGCTTCGTTAAGGAACTGGTGAATTTGAATGCAGGAGGAGAGAAAGGAGGAAAAGTCTGGCAGAAACATGTCGCCGTTACTGCGATTAAAAAGCACTGAAGCAATGTAGCAACACATAATATTGCCAACGCCGGACACTTGTATGCAGCCGGGCTCCTGTCTCGTGATGCAGACGCTGCGCCATTAGCGGCGCCGCCTTAAAGTCCGCGTGTGGAGCGGGTTCCGTTCCGTTGAGAAGGATAATTTTTGCCACTGTTGAGCAGCCAGCACCGTGTGGCACTTAGTTGACCAAGTTAACGTCAAATTAGGTTCATTTAGGAGCGCCACATATCTACTGAGACACACCAGAGTGACCAAAATTGGCATGAAATAGGTTTAGTAAAGAACGGCACAGACCGAGTGGCACATACCCGCGGGCGTCAAAGAGGTTCATTGAAGAGCGGTGCATACCCAAACCCAGGTGGTCAAAATTAATCCGGAGCCCTCCACTACGGCGTGCCTCATAATCAGAACTGGTTTTGGCACGTAAAACCCCAGAAAGAAGAAGGTGCATGCCCAATGGTACATAGGTACATATAGTGCCACATACCTAGTGACCCAAATTGGCCCGACGGTTTGTTTCAAACCCTGTTCCTTTAGCACAGCAGCCCGATGCGCTACACATTCGATCAGGTGATCATTCGACCCAGTGACCCAGAATGTCTGGAACGCTATGAGAGACATAGATAGATAAAATAGACAGACAGTTAGCCCGCGCATAGCGCGTGAAGTAGCCTGAGAATGCTAATAGCATTAAAATTACGCAGACACCACGCACTATGGTAATCGATGTTAGGCGAAACATTTTGCAGCTGGCTATCTGTAGCATCGTTTGGGTTTCCGCTAAGTCTTATCAGAGGGCGCAGGATGTCCGTGTAAGCGAGTGAGTGTGTGCATGCGCGACCTGAGCGTCTATGTAATGACAACGGCACGACGACGACAATGTCTTCAAGGCGACAATAGTATATGACAGCGACTCCTATGGCATGGCTACTCATTTATTGTACACCGGCGAAGAACTATAGATTCTGTTCCGTTGCGACCTGGGCGAATCCAGAATGTAGTGCTCCGGGTAAATGGCACTGATAGCGAAGGTTGTACAATGTCACATAGAGTCTCAAAGCGCCGATCACCACAGGGGAGGATGGAGAAAACTGGCGGTCTCGTTTTTATAAGCTAATTTTTGCTATGCGACGTTACGCGCCCACGAACCGCCTCAAAGCGCTAGATTGCCAGCGGGAAGGACAGGGGTATACGCTAAAGCACTGGCACCATGAATGCATCTGTGGCCTATAGTGCAGAGCGATTGGCTATATTGCGTTCGCGAGACGCGAGACTCTCAAATCTCACTGTCGGACAAGTAATTGAACAGACCTCAAATGTGGCGAGACAAAAACCTACCTATACCGACCGCACTGGTAAGAAGCAAAGAAAACCTTCAAATTAAAAGAAAATCAACAGCGGTGAAATACTGGGAGCAGCCAAAGAAGACTTGTGGTTTAAAATAGAGGCTTCGTTGATGACGGCATAAGTCTGCCATGTCGATCGGACGTAGTCCTCGGTGCGCCTTCTACGGACATCACATTTGCAAATGCATGACGCTAACAAGATCAGAGGAAAACGAAAAGCGGTATCCACAATATAGGAGCCTGGACTGGATTGAAATGAAAGGAAAATAAGGATCATGATGCCATAGGATGCACTAATTCTTACTGTTCAGTGGCGTTAAATACAGTCCCCAGTGATGATCAGCAATGAAAGAGGCGATTTGCCAGAACCAACCAAAGTTTGCGATCTTACGCTCCAATTTTTTTTCAATACAGTTTGCTGAGACAGTCACCTCTGAGTGCACCGTATATAAACCGACGTATGAGGATAAAACAAGTCATAAAAGGTAGACTATTGACTTGTTCTTATGTGAGGTCATCACGAAGAGCATATCTGTTACTGTTTTTCTTTAAAGCGGGCCTGGATAACCTTGATATACCGGGTGTTTCCGAGAACACTTTCAAACATTTTTAAAGGTTGCCTGGGGCAGATAGCACAGTTCTAGTTCATGAGGTGGTTTTTTTCGAAAAGGCGTACAATACTTGGACAAAAAACTGAAATGCATAATCGACTAATTAACAAAAAGGCCAGCAGATCCCCCACCCTGCGGGAATCGATGTTATGCGAAGTGTGCGGGGATCCTACAAAGTTAACAAACCACTATAGGAGCACCAAGACGTAGGTGGTTGTTTCATGACCTACATGACACGTATGTCATGAGATTCATGTCATGAGTTCTCAGGAGTCCCTTTAGCTATGCCTCAGAGGCCTTAAGGCGAAAGCCTTAGTCATGCTGATGACTATGACTTCGACCATTTCCTTTAGCCTTTTCCTCCACTGAGTACCGCATCCGCACCCATTCCATTGTTTTTGAGTGTTAATATTTTTTGCTGAGTCATTGTCATTTTTGTTGAGTCTTGCTCATGACTATGACTTCTACCATCATCTTTTAGTGTTTACTTCACTTAGTACACACGTCAGAACCGATCCTATTGGTTTTTGAGTGTTAATCTTTTTTCGCTGAGTCATTGTCATTTATGCTGAGTCATGGTAATGACTATGACTTCTACCACCATCTTTTAGTGTTTCCTTCACTTAGTATCCACGTCGGAACCCATTTCAGTGGTTTTTGAGTGTTAATCTTTTTTTGCCGAGTCATTGTCATTTTTGCTGAGTCATGCTCATGACTATGACTTCTACCATCATCCTTTAGTGTTTCCTTCACTTAGTGCCCACTCCGAACCCATTTCAGTAGTTTTTGAGTGTTAAACTTTTTTTGCTGGGTCATTGTCATTTTAGGCGGCTGTTTCATGACCCACATGATACGATGTCATAACATTTATCTCATGACCTATAATTTATGTTCGTCATACACTCTTGTCATGCCATGCCAATTTTGGTGCATATCAAGTTAACGAAACGACCATGAGAGCACCAAGACGTAGGCGGGTAGATAGATAAGATAGATTGATAGGTGTATATATATATATATATATAGAGAGAGAGAGAGATAGATAGATAGATAGATAGATAGATAGATAGATAGATAGATAGATAGATAGATAGATAGATAGATAGATACTGTCACAGCCGCAAATGTTCGCCAAGAAATGCTTCGTATTTAAAATCACTAATGCGAAGCATTTCTAGGCGAACATTTGCCGCTTCGACAGTATCTATCTATCTATCTATCTATCTATCTATCTATCTATCTATCTATCTATCTATCTATCTATCTATCTATCTATCTATCTATCTAGCCGCCTACGTATTGGTGCTATCAGTGTCGTTTCGTTAACTTAGTAGGTACAAAAATTGTCATACTATGACTAGAGTGTATGACGAACATGACATCGGTCATGACGTGAATAGCAGCACATGTGTGTCACGTAGGTCATGAAACAGCCGCCTACATCTTGGTTCTCTCATGGTCATTTCGTTAACTCGGTGTGTGCCAAAATTGGCATAGTGTGACATAACATCAATTCTTACAGGACGTGGGATCTGCCGGCTTTTTAAATAATTACCTTTTCGCTCATATTACAATTTACAAATCATAGCCGTGGAGTTCCCAAGGCGGATCCACTTGGAACGAATTCTCAGGATGACACCAGTTTCGAGATATTAATTCCCGAAAATTGACGTTCCAGTTACTTTTGTGCTTCAATGCATAAAAAGACATTTTACTTGACACTTGACACTGACAATCTCACTTGACACACACGAGCATTTATATAAAAAGATTGAACATTACAATATTCATCCAACAGCTAAATAAATTAAATGTGATAGAGACAATATGCATACGAGCATGCAATCAATTCCACAGCGTAGTGTTGCGACCACTTTTGCTGCATGACTTCACGTAAGAAGAACCGTAAACTGCCACTGCAAATTATATTGAAATAGGCAACGTTTTTTTTTTTTCTTTAAGGACGCCTTATGTTCCGGCTTCGGGGGCGTTCTTATACTCAACCGGAGCAAACTGACAGGAAAACAATAGCAAATAATGCTTGACGCTGACGATGATGATCGTGGCTGCTACCGCCTCGCATAAATAAAGCCATGCGCTAACCACTAAATAGCCTTTAGAATAAGAGCATCAGGAGGTTGTTGAATAATGACGTGCCGAGTTGAAAGCACCTAGCAGATAATTGGTGTTTGAGTATCGCTTGCAAAACGACAAGTTACCAAATGATAAGATGGCTCCACGGGGGGCAAAGGTACACTATATCCTACAGTTTTCGCGATGTCTTTTAAAATTATGTGCATCGTAGAAAGTAATAATCATTTCAACATTTTTAATATCTCTTTTTTGTTTCTATAAGGGTTCACAGCGGATACCAGTACGAATTATTCGCTAGCGTTTGCTGTCGGTGAGCTCAAAGCTACTTTCAATGATCTGCATCTTATATAGCGTCGGGAAGCTTGTCTTATTTCTTGTGGTCCAACATCTCTAAGCATCTAAACAGGTAACTATAGTAACGCGAACACTGATGGGTAGAAATCTAATGGCTTCCTTCCCTGACCCTGACCCTTTCAGAACGTTCCTAAAGAGCTATACGTGAGTTTTTTAAGGCAGCATCAACCCCGTATTACAATAATGCGCGGCTCTAATAGCTATAATCTGGCTATTGCCCTCGATGACCTCTCATCTTCATAATAACGTTTAGTGCCCGTCTCTCGCTACTTATTGATCATTATTGAATTGCTTCGAAATGACAAATTGAAGATGCCATAACATGCTTGTGCTTGAGGTGAATATAAGGTAACACGAGTTACCTTCGTACATTCTCCTAATCCTCCTAACAAAGCAGTGCGGAAAAAAAAAAAGGAAGCCAACCAGGTTGCGCTTTTCTTTTCCGTTCTTTATTTACTATTTTTTTTGGCCTGTGGATTGTTGCTTTTTATCCCGATTCTTTAATCAGCAATAGACGCGTGTCAGACATAGTCGAACATGCGTATTCCTACAATTACGAGGGCTGGATGATATTGCATCATGTCCCCCTACGTTGGGTAGGTGAGCGCAGCCAGGGCAAAATGGAACGAAGGCGTTAAAGATTAGAAAAACAAAATAAGGCACCTAACAAAATAAGAAAGGCTGGTGGCCGCGGAGACAGAGAGACGATGGATACGCGGCGCGGGTTATCGACCGGAGGGAAAGCAAAAAGATTCGGGGAAAAAAAAATAAAAACGCAGGAAGATTTTGGCCTCAGCGGTGGTTGGCGGTGAGGTATTATGTTTCCGCAGTCCTGGCGCTGGCGAGAGGCGCTTGTGACAAGCCAGATGGAGACGTCAAAAGGAGCCGACACGAAATGTGCGGAGTTTGTCCCAGTTTGAGCCAGCGCTAGGGAGCACGTATACATCGGTGACAGCCGGATATGAGAAGTGTGTGGTAAAGGGGCCGGAAGGTAGAAAATCAGCAAAAACGTAACAGTGCGGAAGCCGAAGCAGCAGGAGCACAGTACAACGCATTTTGGCAAATTGACACAGGGCATCGATAAGTCTCACGTGCCATATTTCTATCGCACGAAACGCGTGAGGCAAATGGAGTATTTGTCAGATTTTGTTAAATTTGTTTTCCATCGTTTGTATAGCAATGAGCTGCCACCTACCAGAAACAGACGGCAACCCATGGCAGAGACAAGTGCACTGAAGATTTTGACATCATAAATTAGCTGCAGCGAGAGAATTTCGCACTGAAGACGACACATTCAACAGTGACTCGTCGAACAATTAACGAAAAAAAAAAAGGTCAAGGAAACTGAAATTTCCAGAAACCACTTTGTGACAATTATAATCTGCCAACAATAGCGAGAATTAATAAAATAACATTGACAGAATAATAAATCAAGAAATAAAAAAAATTAATACCGTCAAAAGAGCAGAAATTTATTTCATAAACGTGCAACGGTGATTGGAATTAAGAGGTGGCACATGTTCCAAGCAAATATGGCGTCGTGAGACTATTTCTCTACCGGCTTTCGCGTTAGCATCCGACGTCTCTCAACGGGCTAAGCACCTAAACCGTGAACATGTGTCGGAACTTTCCACGCTTTATTGCGATAGCAGCAAAAGAGAACACATTTATGAGAAAAGCCTCGAAAGTACAGTTCTATATAAGAAACAACACAAGGCCACTTCTGCCAAAAATGAACTCGCCAATCAGTCTTCCTTTCTTTTCAAGTCTTGCACTTAGGCTACAGTCGACAGGTCACCCCAGAAAAGAAACTAAAACAGAAATAGCTCCTCGTCATAACGGCTAACACAAAGCAAAGCAAGAGCGAAAGTATTTACTGGAATTGCTATACGTACGAATCTTTACCTTTGTGGCACTGACGCACCTTATGGCAACCCGAATGCTGATCACTGTCTGCCCAGCGACATTGCAGCTTCAATATGACAAATATTTTCTCGCTTTAAAGGCGATCCAACCCTTCCTCCCTTCGTTAGCCAGCACAAAAAACACGGATAACACAGAAGGGAAGTGGTTCACGATGTCCCGTCATTCGCGGCTAATGTGCAATAATCATTTACATCACTTTTCCAAGTGCCATCAGTGCTTCCAACTTTTATGAAATCTCAGATACACCAGCCTTATTCGCGTTCATTTTACTCATGGCATGACCAAACTAAGGCGCTGCGCGCGATGCAATCATCTGAGCAAGAGCAATATAGATTAAGAAAGTTTCAATTTTCTTGTATCAGAGTTGGATGCTACAAGGCAATTCGACGCCCTCCATTGAGGTCGTGGATTTTATTACTTTGCTTCAACGAGAAAATAAAACAATAGCTAAATAAGTGAAACGAAGAACGACTGAAGGCTCGTGGTGTTCACTTCAGCGAGCAAGCATCTCGGCAGGATTTGTTGTCAAGAGGCTTACCGTACCCTTCAGCTTTCTTTTCCCCTGACGAGCTTGTTTTTGTCGTTGTTTACGGGTCAGTTCTTGTGCCCGCTCCGGAACTGCCGAAAGCCTGCCTGAAACGGATTTTCGCTCCTTCCGTTACTGCGGTACCGGCTTTCGATGGCGAGACCCCACCAGCTTACGTGAAGTTGGGCCAAGTGGTACGCTGATCTGCTTAGTTCTGGAGCAGAGAATAACGTGCTCACGTTTAGATCACGTGTCTAGCTTGTGGTACTAGCTCTAGAAACTATTCTAACGCTCTCGAGTGTCCCTCACCTTCTTTCGTCCCAATAAGACATTTACCATTTGTGTTCGAACGCAACGAGAGAAGAAGTGATCCACGTGGGTAGAAAATAGAAGGCGTATGAAACTCAGAGAAACAATGAATAAACGTAATATTACTCGCCGAAGGGGATGGGCTCAAAGAATACGGAGAAAAACGACCGCACGCGAAGCAGGTGTGGTCGCTTCCTTCGCCACTCCCAGGTTGTAAAGCTTTACTGTCATATCTGCGCGGACCTTCAGCCTCCTCTTCCAAAGCAATTTCAATTCAGCTTTCCGTCGATCCGGTCAGCTGAGCGTGGCACGCAATTCTGTGCACAGCGGTTCGCATCGATGGCCACAGCCCTGCTCGCATCGAGAATGGGACTGCCTATAGTACAATTTTTTTTGAAGAATTCACTTGCCGCATACTCATGGCTTGCAGGCTCTCGACAAAATAATTGCTGTGACACAATTAAGTCTTCCTCACTTGGCAAGACACCCCTCAGATATGGTAGCATGTCTTTTACAGGTCGACTTTGGTTAGTAATAATTTATTGCTGTCGTAGCAGCCCTTATACATAATCTTTCTCTGGCCGCCATCTAGGCGGGGTTGAACCCCCTTCTAATCTGCAGGCTAACTAAAAAGAAGTTATTTCTCTCTCTCTCTCTCTCTCTCTCTCTCTCTCTCGAAAGGTAACACCAGCGAGTGTACCGCAGCAAAACACGGGTAGTCACAAACATTTAACAAACTGCACATCTTATACAGAGAACTCTTCATTCGTCACTACCATCGTGCCTTGACACAATTCTTTGTTTCCTAAAATTTAGCCATCACGAAAATTATGGTCATGGCAGTGATCTGAGGTTTACTAGGCGTTTTGAGCTTGGTCATCGCAAGCGCCGCAACGCTCTGAAATCATGACAGCAAGCGAGAGAGAGAGAATACAAAATGAATGGCTGGGAGGTAATCCCGATGGGTAATCAGGTGTCCTACACAACACGGTGGAATAGGAATACCGGGATCAAAAAATGAGCATGGCACGTATGGAGCGCGACACGCATCCACTAATAGGCGCGTCACTCCAGGATCATATCCGTAGGTAACGTCATGTACAGAAGAATGCGACGCCATCAGTTCGCCAACACATCGAATCACTTGCCCACCTTCACGGACACCGGGATACATTCTTCTTCAAGATATAAACCATCAGCAAGAAGCGCCAAAAAATGCTTTAGCTTTAAACTAGACGTATTTTATAGCATATCGGTTTTTGCTAAAGTTTTCGCGGTTCTCGCTAAACATTCTGTGAAGTCGCTATTAGCCCCGAGAACGACCTACAGAGGCGCTGCGAGCGCCGCTCGCGTGACGTCACGGCACGGACTCTCGCCTGTCGTCTGCTGCCGTTCGGGCTCTGTCCGGGCACCTTCTGCAGTGTTTCCGTTTGTTCGCTGTCGTTCCCTGTGCTTGTATAGTTATGACGGTCATCTCAAATACATTTTACGACGTCTTCATTCGCGCAAACTTATTCAAAGAGCTTATTTCCTAGACGACAATTTATTTCTCAAGGGCAACGCTGCAGTGCCAGCCGAAGGAGCTCAGACCAGTCCAATGCGTGTTTTTCATGCGCGGATCTAGACACTGCAGATTCAGGGACTAATAAAAAGCATAACTAGCACATGAAATGACAGCATAAACATATCACATCAGAAGTCAAGATTAGGATACGTACCTGCAGGATATACGTTAAGTTAGGATACCATACCTGCACTTTAGGATACCATACCTGCAGATTAGGATATACGTGAAGTTAGGATACCATACCTGCAGTTGTGCAACGAGCCTGTCACTATGTCTGCTACATATGACTGCCACATTTACCTTGGTTTTAACCCATTAAAACTTGTTTGCTTATGACGAGTAGCTCATGGTATAGTACCTAATTTTTCATTTCTTTGCAGAAACTGCTCGGCAGTAACGCGAGGACCCAGTAGCGCACGCAGGATCTCTGCCAGATGTTCTTATAGTGATGCAAGTGCAACTGTGCTGTGCCACCTGTCACCGATTGTTATTGTGTATCTGTGCTATTTTCTTTCTCTATCTCTACTTTCCTGTCACTTTACCTCCCCCTCCCGTCTCTCCCCAGCGTAGGGTAGCAAACCGTATCTTCCCATCTGGTTAACCTCCCTGCCTTTCCACTTTCTTCTGTCTCTCTCTCCGCCAGGGGGGGGGGGGGGTTGACATTTTGCCTTAGTTTGCCAATACCATCTAAACCGCACTAATTTTAATTTCTTCACGGGAAATTGTCAAGTAATGCGCTTTTTTTGTAATTTTGCGAGTGTGCAGACGATTGCGCGTCTCACATCTTAGTTGCAGTACTCAAAGGCGCAAGGAAAGAAAAGGGGTTAAAGAAAAGGGGTGGTTAACTCGGCCTCAGGGGGTGGGGGGTTTACAACCCCGACCCCCCCCCCCCCCCTCGGTGCGCCACTACGAGGACCTGACAGTGCAGTTTAAAATCAACCAGCACCACTTGTACCTTTACCTGCTTCTCAAAATTAGGCCGTTCCTCACCCGGTTAATTTCAAGTGGCGGTAATTTGAAGTAAAGCTAATTGAGGCTTACAGCTATTTGCAAAATACCCAAAGGAACGTACTAATATTTATTCACTGTTCCGTGCTGCATGTTCAACTCTCTTGTGCAATTTACGGCTGCTTGTTTCTTGAGGAACAGACATCACGAGTCTGTTTGGCCAACTGACACAGCCTCCTCGGCCAAAATTCTTTAGTGAATTATGCCTTTTGGACCGTATGGCTGCAGCTAGAAAAACGCCGAAGCCTCATTCATTGGCAGTATGAGGCTTATTGAAGATATCATTATTCCCCTGTGGAGGTCAAAAATCAAGTGAATTCATTTGAGGCTTGTGGTGTCTTCTCTATGAGGCAGGTATGTGAGGTTCTCTTTTATGTACTCACGAAGCGAATAGTTCTCAGTTTTTGTAGTTAGACAACGCTGGATCGAGACATGGTGAGGCAGAATGTGTTTGAATTTTCCTCTTCAGCGCAGCCTAAGCTGCGCTGTATAACCTCGAGTACACCTTGCGCATTGCAATTGGCGCTTAAAGAAGTGCTTCATGGTTTCAATTCGAAGTTGTAGTGAACTGATGGGTTTCACGAATAATGCATGCCTCGCCATAACCACAGTCGGTAGATTTAGTTGCGTAAGGGCTGTGCCATGATGTCGATAAAAGCAACTGAGGGTCCCTATGAAACATTTTCTCACGTGCAATTGATAGGCTGTCGATCTGAACCACGAAACTGTTCTTTCAGGTGATTGCTGTTATGGTATTCGTGAAGTATGTAAATACTATACGTGACGCGCCGTCGTGTTAACAGCCATGAGCAATGCGTTTTCTGGGTGCCCATTGCGTGTTTGAAGAACGGTGAAAGATTTAGCAAACGTTTTCATGCAAAATTCGCGCCTAACTCTTCCTTTTACGCATTAATAAAGCAGCCATATTTGACTACAACAACTCACCATAGTAATAAGAATCATCATAAAAGATTTGCTGTGCAGTTTCCTTCTAACACGCATTTATAATATTGACATCAAATACTAATACTAAGATTTTTCTTCCTTGTAAAATGCAATGTCTCTCATAGCTAAGCACTAAGAGAATCTGAAGTGTTTTGCAGAGCATCATACACAACTTCGTGTGTTGAAATTGCAGACATTCTATTTACGCAAAGTTTACGGACAGACACTGCGCATACACGCACTGCAAAAAGAGTAGACCCCTTCCATGCTACATAGCTTGCGATATCCACGCCGCAAATTTTCACGACTCGCGGTTTTGAAGAAGAAACTGCCGTTCAGGCATGACAGTAAATAGAAGCCGGCATATCTTTCAATAAGTACGGATGGAGCCACCAATACCCCAAGCATGCACGAAGAGAACGAGCGCGCGCCGCAGCCGAGCGAGCGCCGTCCTGGCCGTGACGTCACTCGTAGAGGGCGCCACTCCAACTTCTCGCCGCTAATACTTCTATTGATGAAGAATAACGCCTGTGAAGTACATTTATATTCCACGAGGTGACGCTGCAATGAAGCGTAGAAAATTAAGACAGAATTCTGGGTCAAGCCAAAGGTATCCTTTAAATGCAAAGCATTTCTTGCCGGCGGCTCTGTCCATCCCTCCCGCGTCCCACACCCCCACAGCGCATGCGCGTCCCCTGGCCCTCTCTCTCCTCTCCTATGCTCGCCCCCTTTCTCTCCTCTAGGAATCCTGTACGGAGCGGCGCCCGCGTGCCACACCCCCACAGCGCATTCGCGTCCCCTCCCTCTCTCTCTCCTCTAATACGCACCCCTCTTTCTCTCTCTAGGGAATCCGCCACACCCCCACAGCGCATGCGCGTCCCCTCTCCCCTCTCTCTCCTCTCCTACGCTCACCCCCCCCCCCGTTCTCTCCTCTAGGAATCCAGAGCGGTGGGCACGACAGGTGGTGCGACAGCTGCATACTCCGCTGGGGGCGCCACGGTAGTTCCGCGGTATGAAAATGACGGAGCGCGCGCGCCTCATTCTCTCCTCTGTGCAGCGCCGCGATGAGCGCTCGGGCCGCTGCCGCGAAACCATCGCCCGCTCAAGCGAACCATCTCCCCGCTGCTTCGCATTAATGCAGGGTTCCCTTTAGCCGGAGATGGAGTAATTTTTTTTTCTTTTTTCCCATGTTTGTGTAAGCAAAGGAGATTTTTACCTGAACAAACTAAAAAATGGTTATTTCGTACAGGCACATGGAGCAGCTGCCATACGTACGTAGCCTCGCTACTTGATTATTGCTTTTCGTGTTCTCATGTGATCGGTTAGCAGTAAAAACTACCTGCTTTACTATGTTTTTATTTTGTCTTAGGAGGTTATATGATAAAAAGCTGTCAGCCCTTCCACTGATGTGGAGATGGAACACCAGCGACGCTCTACTATGGGGGGAATTATGTATTTTCAATTATGACTATTAGGATGTTATAGTGTAATTGGTTATTTGAGATAATAAAGAATGAGAAATATATATGATCCGGTCGTTTTCATTTATTTAGTGACCACAGGTACCGTGACCTTATGGTCGCTACGGTACACCGACATAGGGTGTACGGCAGAGGTTGGCACGTTCTTCATAAACACGTCACCAACGCCGCGCGCGTTCGGTGCGAACGCGGGCAGAACGGCGCCGCCGTCGACAACAGTTCTGCGCGTTGTTTGTGAGACCGCACACAACCACTCTCAAAACGCGGGTGTGAACAAGCGCGCCAGCAGCAGCGAGCGAAGGTTTATGCGGTCTGTCGCTTCAACTGGAAACTGAGCAGCGAAAGCACAGCGCCTACCAAAGGTAGGAGCCGTGTTGCAGATCGCTTTCAAGGATACCTTGCGCGCGACCGCCCGGCGCCGCGCAAAGTACAAGTTGCTCGCAGAGCAGAAGCCTCAACCCCTCCTTCCCGCTCTGCTTTCCCGCTGTCCTCCTTTCGCGTGGGAGGCCCTTACGCACGGTCGGATGCATTTTGTGCTGCAGCTAAACGTCGCCTCCCCCCCCCCCCCGTCCCCCTACAGCCTTTCGCGCGACGGAAGAAGTGGCGTTTGCTCTCCGCCGTGTGTTCACTCCCCGTGAAAGCGCGCTTTCACTCGCACGTACAGCATATGGCCAATGGGAGTTTTTTCTGCATCCGGACGCGACCATCGAAGACTGAGCCTGCTATTAGCAGGCTTCGTTGTAAAAAAAAAGAAGAAACAAAGAATAGTCAGTTCACTTACTGAGATCGAGCCACTCCCGATTGGTTAATTAGATGAAGAGTAAACGGACTGGTCACCTTTATTATTGCGTTAGCATTCTTTTGTTACTTCACGCAGTGTCCCAGAACTATCTATGTTTGTATCTAACCATTTTCCTGCCTACCTTGGTCACTGGGTGTAGTCTGTGGGTGAACGGGTGCTGAGGGAACAGGGTTCGAAACCTACCATAGGACCAACTTGGGTCACTGAGTATGTGGCAATGTGAGCATACTTGCCGCTCTTAAACGAACCTCTTTCACGTCGACATCTTTCACGTCGAACCTCTTTCACATCGAACCTCTTTCACGTCGACTGTAGATGCTGGAAGGGGTAGGCACCGCTGTTCGAAGAAACTCTTTGACGTCGACTTGGAGCACTGGGTATGTGTCACGTGGTCTGCGCTGGTCTTCCACGAACTTCTTTGATGCCACCTTGGGTCACTGGGGATGTGTCAGTAGGTGTGTGCCGCTTTTCAATGAACGTCTTTGACGTCAACTTGGTAAGTAGGTATTGCCACCTGGGAATGTGTCGCTCTACAATGACATAGAGTCACCAGCCCTTCCGCTGTCGAGAGAGAGAGAGACAAAACTTTATTTTGATGAGGCACGGAGAAGCGTCGATCTCCGTGGTGGGTGGAGCCTTCAGTCCAGGGCCCCAGCGGCGGTGGCAGCACTTTCGGCTCTGGCGATAAGCTTTCGCTGATCCTCCAGTGCAGAGCTGGTCAGCACCATCTCCCACTGCTCGTGCGTTGCGTTTCGATTTGGGGAGTCCGCTGTCGAGAAAATGGGGGTAAGGGAAGCTTGTCGGGTGTGTATCTGATCTTCGTGGTGATTTTCAGTCTTTATCTTTCTCTTTATTTCTTTCTCTTTTTCTATATCTCTTTCTTCCTTTCTTTCCTTTCTCTCTTTGTTTCTCTGACCTTCATGGTGATTTTCTTTCTTTCTCTCTCTATTTCTTTCTCGCTTTCTCACTCTCTCTGTCTTTCTTTCTCTCTCTTTCTCTCTCCCCCTTTCTCTCTTTATTTCTTTCTCTCTTTCTATACATCTTTCTTTTTTCTCTCTTTCTCTCTTGCTTTGTTTCTCTGGCCTTCGGGGTGATTTTCTTTCTCTCTCTCTTTCATTCTCTCTCTCTCTTTCTTTCTCTCTCTCTCCATCTTTCTTCCTCCCTCTCTCTCTCTCTCTATATATATATATATATATATATATATATAATTCTTTCTTTATCTCCCTCTCTTTTTCTCTCTCTCTTTCTTCCTCTATTTCTTTCTTTCTTTTTCGTCCCTGGTGTGTGCCAAGGAGCTCGGACCCTTTCTGCACAATCGCCAGGACGGGCCCACTTTTCAGCGTGGCACCGCCACCACCACCACCGCCGCAGAAACTTGTGAGCCCCTATAAAGCTTCGCTTAAAAAGATCCCCCAAACTTAACCGACGCTAAGCGGAATCGAATCCATGCCAGAAGCGTTGAAGGACAGCAGCCCGAGGCATTAGCAGGCTGCGCCACAAATGCATCTAGTATGTGCCGCTTTCAGTGAACGCCTTTCACGCCAACGCTTTAGCGAGCTGCGCCATGAATGCATTAGGTATGTGCCGCTCTTCAATGAACCCCGGGCTCACCAAATTGGGTCACTTTATATGTGCTACTGAGTGTACAGCAAGCGAGGGAACAATTCTCAGCGTTCGCAGACCCCGGCGTGCCACGCTTCTAGTCTCGGAGGCCACATGTGGACTTCTTGGAATTGCCCCTAGATGGCGCAGCGGGTCCACAAAGAAGCGCGATCGAGGAGCCCGTTTGCCGCATGACGCGTTTCTGAGCATTTGAACGCACCGGGGCGTCCATGCATTTCGGAGGCCTCGCGCAGGCCTCGCGGAGGCGGCGCTAGATGGCGGCGAGTGTTCTTAGAGAAGCGCGAAGGGAGGAGCCCCGCGGCAGCACACGACTCACATACAGGGTGTCCCTACTATCATGCGCCAAGATCTTAAAATATGCAAATGCCACGTAGCAAGACAGACCCAAGGTAATGTTTGTGATTGCTTGGAGATACTCATATTATTTTTTACTTTCCACCTAATTACATAATTAGTCTCTAATGAATTAACCGACTTATGAAATATTATCATTACGTGCAAAATGTCAATGAGAAAATTGTAGACCGACTCCCGATACAGCTTCCTGTTGCTCAATACGTGCTACATAAAAGGGTTTTTGCGAGCGTGAATGAAGCCCGCGAATAAACGCAACATTGCCTCGCGACTTGCCTCGAGGTACTTTGCGTGTATTCGCGGGATTCTTTCATGCTCGGAAAAACAGTTTATGTATCGTGTATTCATCAACGGAAAGCTGCAGTGGGAGTTTTTCATGTTGCTGACCAATTTTCTCACTGACAATTTTCATATAATTGTAATATTTGAGAAGTTTATTACTTAAATAAGTATAATTATGTAATTACGCGAAACGCAAAAGATAATCTGAGTATCTCAAAGCTACTTTAAACAACATTAACTTGGTGCTGTCCCGCTACGTGGCCATTTGCATATTTAAAAATCTTAGTGCATGATAGTTGGGACACCCTGTATAACTCCTTTCGATGGAGGCCATACGTTGTGTCGTTATATTGATTCAATGCTGACGCATTAGCGACGACCTTAATCGTGATATTGGTTCTGCCACAATTTTTATTATTTTTTTCTGTCGATATTGACAAATTTTTTTACATGTTCGGGTTTTATTGGGCTAATAATTATTATAAGCACGACGTATAGGTGGTGGGGGTGGTGCTTGGTTGTAGCAACGGGTGGGTTAAGCTTGGCGAACAAGGCCAGCAATTGCTCCACCCGAGCGTCTCTTATAATGTCAACGCGGTGTTTCACCACATGTCCATAAAATCAGTCTCTCTTAAGAATGCGATCAGGAGACGTGACGTTTCTCTGCAGGCTATAGCTGATCCTTCGGGGAACGCAAGTTGTTGCAAGCGTGCCTGCGGACGGTGCTTTTTTTTTTTTTTCGCAGATTCTCCGCGAGAGCGTCCTTTTTATCTTGAAATTTCGGGCACGACCAAAGAAAGTGTTCAAATGTCTCCTGCCTCGTCGGGTGCCTTGCAGTTCGGAAAGTTGATACGCCCCAGTTTTTTAAAGCTGAGGTTGTTTGCGGGCTGCATGCACGCCACATTCCAAATCATGCACGCCGCAGCGAAGATAGCGTTCACCGGACAATAAAACATCCGTATACCACAAGGGTAGCCGTTCTTAGCTCACACAGACGTATTTACATTGATGCTGTTAAAACAACAAAAATTCTCTAAAGGTGCGCTAATAAATTAAATGCAAGTGTCCCACAAACTCTACTGCCACAAGACTGCGCAGAGCGGAAGACGAAAAAAGGGGAAAGGTAAGGAGGTTAAACAAATATGATTTGCTAACCTACACTAAGGGGCGGGGCAGAGGGTGGAATGCATATAAGAAGTAAACATATATAGAAACAGACACGCAGCCCATGCACACAATCGCAGCCAGTCACTATCACAGCACAGGATAGCAGTGAACATTAGTCAGTGCTAAATTCGCTTGCGCAGGTCTGCTGTGATGGCTTATGAGGTTGGCCCATTCCAAAATAATTTTTTCTGTCAATGGTATGTGATCAATGCGAGCTAGCGCAGTCGCTGGTGGTCGTCTCTGTACGCTGTATCGAGGACAGTTGCACCAAACGTATCGAAGGGTCTCCTCGCGGCTACAGTTATCACAAGCAGCGCTGTCAGCCACTCCAATAGGGAACGGGAAATTTTTTTGTAAAGGCCATAGTCTCTAAAGCAATAGCCATAGCCGACAAAGCCTAATCATAGCTAATAAAGCAGGGTTGCCCCATGTCGACTGACTATGCAAACGGTCGTGAGCGCTATCGAATAAATATTGTGGTGTAAAGAATATTAGGATAAAGGCAATTGGGCTTAGTCGATGGAGGCGAAATGCAAAAACGCCCGTGTGCTTGCGTTGTAGTGCACGTTAAAGAACCCCAGGTGGTCAAAGGATATCCGGAGCCCTCCACTACGGCGTGCCTCATAATCAGAACTGGTTTTGGCACGTAAAACCCCAGAAAGAAGAAGAAGCTTATTCGAACCTCAAGCTAACATTGTTGAGAGTAGTAAATTGGTTCCGTAAGTATTGGGCAAAATGCCATTAGAATGTACAATAAAAAGTCTAAATCGACATTGTTATTGCGACTGAAAACACCGTAATCGGTGTTTTTTGGCAAGCTAACTGAAACAGCTGGCACCAGGAATGATAACTTCGCGAACAAGCGGTGGCGCAGTGCGCGAGGTGCTGAAGAAGAAAGATATTCGCATCGCGTCTTTGTTATCGCTTGCCATCAAGGGAGGAAAATGCATGTCTTCAGACACTTTAGATGGCTTCTATTATCAGAATTCAGCAAATTTCTCATCTCATACGGGTGTTTGTCACCGGCACAGCCGGCTTAGGACACAACACACGATAAGGAGTGAAGCGCTGCTTCGCAGACCAGAAATCCCAGACGCATAAGATATATAGTGTTGACATCAAGCCGGAAGCCAGACAAGGCACATCGGGCTTCTCCGAAAGAAGAGCAATACGCGCAGTTCCATTGCAAATCGCTTCTTTCTCTTCGGTCGCTTGCGTTCGTTACACAGATGACATCTATTATACCGCCAAGAAGCTATCTCCGCAATTCGTGGATAACCTAGAGACACATCGTCCTCCCTTTATTTTAACGTATACAAAAGGGCTGTTGGCATCCATAGGCGGCACTCTCTGCTTAATTTTCTTTGCACTGCGCTAATAAATCCTCAAATCATAACAATCACTCCTCTTTTCTCGAGAAAGCTTGCACTTTTTATTATATGCTCGTGGAGGCTGAACTATAGCGAAGGTGCAAGAAGTGGGAGGTGCGTCGTCTTCAATCATGCTCTTTTGTTTAGCTTTATAGATTTCCTAGAAATTACTTTGGAAGCTGCGTAATCTTCAAAGCTGGTCAAGAACAATGACATCCGTTCTATTGTGCGGTGGTTCGCCACTCGCCACGGTCGCCAGTACTCGAATTTGCACGATATACTTTGCAAACTCCGCTACACCGTTTGCACAGGCTCTTGAGTAGAACGACTGCGACCACTCGAAATTGCAACAAATTAATTTCAGGCAGAAACTTGGCTTTTTTTGCGTTTACAACGCAAAATCTAGTTTTAAAAGTCAGTAACGAAAAAAATTTGCCGGATTAAAGGTGTTTCAACATGCGTCGTCAGTGTGATATTCGAACGCAGTATATACCACGCGACTTAAGCGACCGAACAGCATCGGTCCACCTTCGGCTTTTATTACGGGCCTATTTTATGGAGACATTATATGTCACTTCCATTATTCCATCACGCTATAAAGATACCAGTACGGTGAACGTTTAACAGCGTCTAGTTGTTGTGTCACCTTCTCGTGTTGTCCTTCGTATTTTCGCACTGCTAAATGTTCGCGATAAGCAGAGTGGCCATTAAACTGGCGGAATAGAATATCACCAATACTGTCACAACGTTGCATGGCCCCAAAGGGCACGTTCTTATAACTTTCAAGAATAGTGTCGAGCGTGCACAGTTTAGACGCCGGCTCAGTTA
This sequence comes from Dermacentor silvarum, assembly GCF_013339745.2. Lineage (NCBI taxonomy): Eukaryota > Metazoa > Arthropoda > Arachnida > Ixodida > Ixodidae > Dermacentor > Dermacentor silvarum. Next base: position 200,024,734 of record NC_051154.1, on the reverse strand, counting down.
ACTTTGCCATTGCGCCTTTGTTGGTTCTCTACCACTTGTGGAATCCCGCATTACTACTTTGCTGTTTATGCAAGTAAAACAGTGTGAGAGAACAGGAAAAAAGAAGAGAAAGATCCATTACCTACTTGTTTCTGCGAAATGCAAACTTAGTATACCACAGAAAAGATACTTGGGCTCGTACACACATAGAAAAGGTGGCATAGAAAAGCTCTGTGAAGGTTAACTCTCAAGAGCGCCACAAGTCTCTGATGGCAACAATTTCTCGTCACTACTGCTATGCTGATAGACACCCGCTTGAGTCAAAGTGCACCAAAATTATTAACAAACATGAGGCTGTGCTTCAAGTCGTATGACAGACAGGCCACCCATGTTACTTAAAAACAGCCCTACCGACACCGAACAGAAAAAGGAGAGTGGACACACACGTGCATGTTTGTGTGTCCACTCTCTTTTCTGTGTCCTGTGTCGGTACCGCTGTTTTCACGTAACATGGAAAACCACGAACTCGCCCAATCTGCTGTTCTTCTTCAGACAGGCCACGTTTAGCCACCCCCGTGATGGGATAGCCATGCAGTGCTTAAATTTGATGCGCCGCTTCACGGTGCAAGCCGATGTAGCTGGAAACCCTGCACCTACGCATCGGCATTCCTGAAGCTAGAGTTGAAGAGGCATCCAATAAGCCGATGCCTAGTTTGTGCGCAAAGCGTCAACACATCCCTACTTCGTAGCCTCGCAATCAGCGCTCCCTGGGTTATTTCTGTGGCTTCAGGGGGAGTTTCGTCGGTGCGAAAACCAAGGCCGTATGTTTCAGTAATGCTTCTTTTTCTTTCAAGCTGCGTGGATCCGCGGTGACCAATACTGTACAAACAAGAAAAGTGTGTGCGCTAGTATCATTTCATACAGCTAAGAATAGTCGAACCAGCAACGACTACGATGAAAAGCCGCAGCAGTGCGCACCGTGATCACTTCGGCGCCTCGGATTTTGCAGCCGTACGCCTAAAGCGGGGGCAAGGGGAGCGACGTGGAGCGAGCAGAGGCCGCCCGTCGCAGGGAGCGTCGGTCGCTGCAGACCGGTCACAGCGGCAACTGGATTTCCTCACTCAGATCAGGAAAATTGGCCTGTCGGGATGGTTGGGGACACGGGAAGGAGCATCCGGAGGCCCGAGAAGGAAGGGATCTCGACTTGACAGCCCTCGGGCCATGCACGAGAAGGCTGCCGTAGTTGCGCTCCGGTTCCCTGTTTATACTGGCCGGTGACGTCCAAAGCTCCTCCTCTTTCGGTCTCTCTTTCTTTACTCGGCACACCGCAACTTCCCCTCTTGTTCCCATAGGCCTTCGACACCTTCCTTTCTCTCACGCTCTCCCCTGTCTTTGGTTGCGTCTCGTTATCTTTGCGGCTTCCTTCCTTTGTTCGCCCATCTTCCTTTGCACCGACATGTAATAACAGAACTGCCAGCAGTACATGTTGGCTTTTCCTCCTTCCCTGTTGTCGCTACATGTATGGCCGAGCTGATGGATTGTTTTCGCTCGGTGCAAAAGATGGCCGCCGCCATCGGCGCTGTTCTGATTCGCCTGACGGCTTCCAATTGACCATTGCAATGGCTTGCAGGCCGGTTGACGTGGAACTTTGGTCACGTGCATTTTCTCCTTCACCCTTTCTTTCTGTTTCCCGCTTTATGCATGTCTGTCTCTTTCTATAATTATTGTTCTTATTCTTATTAAATGTGTGTGCAGGAAAGGTTGGCTTGATGGAAGATGCCTGCTAATCTTTCTTTCTTAGGCAAACAACACTTTTTAAAAAATTGGCCGCCTAAAACAGACGAAATTACAGGCATAATAGCAACATAACAGGCAAATACCGGGTGTTTCAGCGAGCACTTTCAAACATTTGTTTTGAACTGCCTGTCGCAGATGGCAAAATTCTAGCATATGAGCTGGTCTACTCGAAGAGGCGGATATTACTTGCACAAACATTTGAAATGCATGTTTGTCTAATTAACAAAGAATTACTAATTACGTTTAACGAATTAGCTTATGGCACATATTGCAATTTACAAATTCTAGCTGGAGAGTTCGGGGACACAGCGGTATTTTCACGTGAGAGAGCTTTGCCTCAACTAATTAAAAATTAATTGCTGACATCTTGGCCTCCTTGCAGACTCAGTCGCATTACATATATATTTCAGCTCAAAAATCAATATGCATAAGTCGTTCTCATATATTGAGTAGCTCAGGGAGGCAGGCAAGACATTAGGCAGCTGAGACATGCTACAATTAAATAGAAAATGACTGAACACGCTTTCTTGTGGAACCCAGTGTGTCACTTTGAACTCACTGCTCTTTCTGTCAGATGTATTAATGAATACTGATCTTTTATTTTGAAAATCTGCCATCCCAAGCAGAAACCGGTCAGAAGTAGGAAGGAGGAAAGAGAAAAGCAGAAGGCAGGGAGGTTAACCAGAATAACGTCCGGTTGGCTACCCTACACCGGGAGAATGGGAAAGGGAATACAAAGATGACAGGGAGAGAGGAGGGACGGAAAGAAGGAAATTAGCGGTGAGTTCACTGACGCGTGTGGTATGGCAGTAATAGTCACAGACGTTAACACAAGCCCGTCGTTATCAAGAAGCACAAAAGTGCCTTCACCGCTTTATGGGCCGACGAGCGATGGGGGCGGTGTTCCAGCAGCACCTGCACGGAAAGCGGCCGATTGTCCAGTTTTTTTCTTTAGCGCGTTAGCAAGTTTTTGTCTTTCTGGGGCATATCGTGGACAGTGGCACAGCAGGTGGTCGATAGTTTCGTTGGTGCCGCAGACCTCGCATGCTGCACTGTCGGTCACTCCAATTAATGTAGAGTATGCCTTTGTGAAGGCAACTCCTAACCAAAGGCGACAGAGAAGAGAAGCTTCACGTCGAGGAAGTCCGAATGGAGGTTGGAGTTGCAGTGAGGGGTTTAATCAATGCAGTCGTGTAAGTCTTAAGTTTGGCGAGTTCCACTCGATCAGTGAGAGACTGCGTGCAAGGTGTCGAAGCTGCCTTGCGGCGTCTGTCATCGAAAGCGGAATTGGAACGCTGTGCTCTTCTTGAAGTGATGGGCGAGCAACGTTATCTGCGGAATTATTGCCACTGATTCCACAATGACCAGGTATCCATTGAAAGACAACCTCGGGGCCTATTTGTTGGAGGTGATTGTGAAGTTTTACGATTTCGTATGTCATGATACCAGCGTCGGAGAACTGACTGCATGCACTGAAATGCCAGTTTTGATTCAGAAAACACAGCCCATTTTCTAGGTCTTTCAGAATCAATGAATTACAGTGCACGACGTAGAGCCGTTAGTTCTACCGCCGTAGAGGTCTTGACATGCGATGTCTTGAACCGCAGTGTTATTCCTCGCGTTGGCATAACTACCGCACCACCAGAACTGGACGAAGTAGTCGATCCATCGGTATAAATGTGCCCGTGGTTGCTGTACATTTCATAAAAGAGGAGTAAGCTCAGTTGTTGTAGAGCAGGGGCCGGTAGATCTGACTTCTTCTGTAGTCCTGGAATCATTATATGTACTTGTGGACGGCTCAAAAACCACGGAGGAAACGCTGGCTTGAAGTAAACGATGCACGATGGCACGATGTGCACTGACAGTAGCGCTAAATGTCGAGCTGGGCCTTTCAGCAGTGAGGCTCGCCAGGTGGTGGGAAGGGGTCGTAGCATAGTGTCTGAGATGCGTCTCAACGGTAATGTGCGTCGCGATTGGGAAATCCTGCGCAATGGCAATGGTTTCAGCCGTTGACGCACTGCGTGGTAAGCCAAGACATATCTTAAGGGCTTGGGCTTGAATGCTCTGAATCGTACGCAGGTTAGTCTTGCAGGTGTGGGATATTGCAGCCATGCTGTACCATAAGAATCCAACGAACAATACCATGTACAGCTGTAACATGGCGTGTATAGATAGATACTCCCCAACTTTTTCCTGCAAGGAACCTGAACAGGTGACAGATAGCAGTCAGCCGCTTTTTCACGTAATTCACGTGCGGAGTCCAGGACAGGTCTCTGTCAATTACGATTCCCAAGAACCTGTGACTTTTGCTGTATGGTATGAGTTGTCCGTTAATTGATATCCCGTAAGCAGACATTGGCTTCCTGGTGAATGCCACCATTGCGCACTTTACGCATGAAATTTCAAGTCCTTGTTGACGAAGGTAGCAAGATGTGATTGCGGCTGCCTTGATGCCTAACTAAAGTAGGTTGTCTAAAAAATGGACGTGACTTGCTGTATCAAAAGCCCCCTTAGTATCGGAAAATATAACAACAGTAATTTTACACATTGCCGTTCGTGCTCAACATGCACGATCAGGTCCATGATAGTGTCCATGGTGCAACGCTGTCTGCAGAACCCCGCTACGTCATTGGACAGCCTCTGGGTATTTTCGACCCATCACTGAAGCTTGGCATCAAGCATTTTCTCCGTCAAATTACAGAAGCAGCTTGTAAGGATGAGTGGAAAAAATTCCGAAAGCAGAGTTATCTTGCCAGGCTTCACGACTGGAACTACTCTCGCTGTTTACCAGGAAGCCGGGAGGCGTTCATAGACCCAAATGTCATTGAGCACTTCCTGCATGCGGCGTTCCTGCGGGCCTAAGATTTGTTAACGTGCTCTATATTATGCCATCTGGGCCTGCGGCAGTCTAGTTACGACAAGTTTCAAGCGCAAATTCCAGTTCCCCGTTAGAAAATGACTGATATAGTTTCGGGTTCAGGTCATTATAGTGGGAGGTAACTAGTGCTTCTACTCCTGCGGCTGAGTTCTGAAACACTGCCGTATTCAAACCGCTCCCTGAACGCAGTATATTCTGCGAAAAATATTAGCAATTTTTGGTTCTGGAACTTTATTTGCTAAAGCTTGAGCCCTAAATGGCTGTTGCTGTGTCGCCTGACCAATATAGTACCTTAGAACAATGTCGGATAAGTATCGGTCAAGTAGTTACTTTTTGTCTCCACATCTGTTCTCCACTCTATGCCACTTGCGAGATCACCCGACCCTAGCGTAAGATCGAGACAGCTGGAGTAGTTGTACCCATATAAGAATGTTATGGAGCCGTCATTTAACAGAAATCGGCCACTTTTAGCCTTCCGCAGCATGTTTCCACCGCGGTAACAGTAATTGCTTCCCCACATAACGTTATATGCATTAAAATTACCACATATAATAACAGTGTCCTTAAACACGCATAAAATCCGCATCAAAACAAACAAGGAAAGATTCGTCGATGGCTCAAAATGCACCCTGATTACTGATATGCTCATGCTTCCGATTTTTACTTCGATTGCCACATATTCCGGAATATCAGAAATAGACGCTCCTAATTTGACTGATGGCAGGTCTTTACGCACAAAGATCATCGCTCTACTTAGACCAGCATGTCTAGATGATGTGTAAACAACATATAGTTCGCTTAGCGATAGTCTTTAACCACCCCTGCTTTCGCTATAGGCACAGCACAGGGAGGGCATGCTGTGCCACTAGTTTTCGGAAACCCGCACTTTTGGACCTCAGGCTGTTAACATTTAATTGAAGTGTAGCTGCGTTTTTCACGAAGTTACCTATTATGAGCCTTCGGCAACTCAATACCATGTTTTGCATCACCAAATGCTCCATTGACAAGATCGCTTTGATTTCAGGAAAGATATTAGCTTGCAGAATTGTGACAAGTGTAGCTCTTAGGGCTGTTAAAAGCATGAGAATAGTGAGTTTCTCAATGGAAAAAGCCCAGTTTGTCTGTGTTGTCTCTCCTGCTGGTTGCACTGTTCCCTTACCGTTGTGCCAAGTATCGCGAAACTTGATGGTGGAATCAGTTCTCTCCTTTCCTGGTTGAAATGTTCCCTTGGGGTGTTTCCGGGCGTCCCATACATGTGTTGGTCGGGGCTCGGAGGTTTGCCTCTATACACCTGAATTCTTCATAACTTTAGCGTAGCTAGAGGTAGATGCATCTTGCTGGTGCGTGATGTCCAGACTCTTCTTTTGGTACACTGGGTTCATGGCGTTTAAGTTGGTAGGGGCAGCGTCCCGCTGAAGTATGCGTCCGTGAATAAGATCGCGGTGGCGTTGTCGTCAACTTTCCTTGTTCTATGGACAACCAGGAAATGATGCAGTGTGGGAATCATTGTAGTTCGTGCACTTTGGTTGTCGTGTTGATCTGCAGTTCTTGTAATGGTGATCTTCTGCTCATACTTTCCAGCGTGTTTCCCCTGCAGTTCTTCGCTAAATGCCCAAAGCTCTGGCAATTGTAGCAAATAATGGCTGGACCTACTCAATCCTGTCCTCGAATTGTTAGTTATCAACGTGTAGATGTGTAGAGAAGCAAATAAACAGAAGCCCATGACGGACGCAGCACGAAACGGTCACAAAAATGGGGGGGGGGGGGGGGGAATAAGCATTTCCTGCTTGCGTGGTATAAAAAAAGTCGCAGTTCCGCCCGAAAGACGACGCATTGATTTCGATAGCAAATTGGTGGACAGCTATACGAAGTAAGGATAGTAGTTTTATCGGCCATATAAACTTGTAAACACAGGCATACTAAATTAACAAGCATGGTGTCACTCGCGCTCAAGTAAACGTGAACGCATCTCACTCGATGACCGCGGAAACTGGCTGTCAAAATTCTGTAGGGAGTAAGCGAGGTAGGAGCAGCGAGCGAATTGACCTTCGTCTAGCCGCTCGCATTGACCTTCGTCCAGAAATTGACCTTCGTCCACCAGCGAAAACACAACGCAGGGAGGAAGGACTCTGCCCCCTTCGCGGATGGCTTTCAAGATACAGCCACCCAGGCGGGAGCGCGCGGGGTAGTACGCGGCCTCCACACTCCCTGCCCTCCTCCCCCGCAGCCTTGCGGCTTGGCGGGCACTCGCGGTTGCTAGGGTGGCGGGGAGTAAAACAAGCCCCCCCCCCCCCCTCCTTACCCTCCCACGGAGCGTTGCGCGCGACTGAAAGACGGCGCGCTTCCTTCCCGTTTCCCGCCTTTTCGTACGCGAAATTGAACCACGATCGCCGGCTCACCCTCGCACGCTTTCACTCGCACATCGAGCATTCGACGCCCGGTGGCGATTTTATCGCCCGTCTACTTTATACGCAACCTCACGGCACGGCGACGCCGATGGCAGAAATGCGCATGGAGTGTCCATATAGTTGCTATCGCAACAAAATATTTTTAAAAATATGTGAACACTTCCTCATTATCAATGCCTACCATTGAAAATCAAAACGCCGTCGGAGAGCAGAAGCGATTGTGCTGTAAAACTGCGGTCTCAATATTGTCCGTACAATGGCTACTGCGTAGGATGTCACTGTTACAAAGCATGGTAAAGGTCACCTAATTTCTTTTATTTGGAAGTCACCACAGATTCATGGAAATAAGCTGATGTCACCAGTATACGAAATGCGAAAGGTTACTTGTCCAGGTAACGGGGTACCAAAAAAAAGTTATCGAAACGCAGGGGCGTTAGTTTAGAATTTACACAGAGCCGGAAACAGCTACAGAGAGAAAAAGAACTTACAGATGCAAGGCTAGCAGCACCCGTGTGTGAGTACGTTGAGTCCTGTGGCTGAGCGAGTACCTTATAAGTTAGTTTATACCAAGTGGGGCGCATCATCATGCTTCTGCTCCGAACGTCACTCGAGTACTGTGGCAGAATGCCTTCCGCTTCATACCGTAAAATGGGAAGCGCGATACTACACTAACTGACGAAAGGTCCGAAGCGGACACTATCACAAATTGGGCTAGATTGTGAAGACGTATATCAAGCAGTAGCACTTAGGCAAACGACACGAAAGAGAACATCCATGGGACACGTGCTTATCCATCAACTAAAGTTTAATAGTGCAGGGTAGCCAACCGGACTCAGCCTGGTTAACCTTCCTGCCTTTCCCTTATCACTTCGCTCTCTCTCTATCTCTCTTTCTGCAACTGTAAAGACAACTAAAGATCGGTGAGAGGGCGCTGTGATGCCAGTCCCGCATGCCACCTGCAGCGAAAAATGTCAAACGGCCCGGGCGCGCAGCGTGCGCTCCTTATCAGTTTCGCTGTCACCACTGTGCTGTGCGACCACAATCTTCCGTGCCAGCTAGACCGCAAGTGTGTACTTTGGGACGTCGTTTTACATGAACATACATCTAAAACGAAAATAATTGATCGCGTTATATATATATATATATATATATATATATATATATATTGGACGAGAAGAATGGGAACCGAAGGGCACGATTTTTATTAATCATATCATAAGACGCCAACAAACAATGACACAAAGGACAATATAGGGGGAAAACTTTTGTACTTACTAATTAAATTAAAGAAATGATACAATACGAGAAATGAAAGTGGATGAAAAAACAAGTTCCCGCTGGTGGAGAACAATGTCAGCCGCATCGGAGGCAACTTACCATTCAGATCTATCTGCTATGCTTCAGGCAATTCAGCTTCAACAAAAGCAAGTTTCCCAGCTAAATGAAATGATTCAGACTGTTGTCACGGCTCTCAGTCTCAAGGAAAGCGTTCCTACAGAGTTTGTGCAACCTGAAACGTTCGATGGTTTGTAGGGAAATACTGAAGCTTGGATTGCGTTCTTTGAATAAGCCTGTCAACAAAACGGCTGGGACACCGATGAAAGAAGCGTGAAGCATATGCTCCCTTTTCTAAATGGCATAGCAAGAAAATGGTACGAGCTGCGTATCACGGGAGATCATTGTGGTGCATGGAGCACATGGATGGAGAGCTTCGTCTCGTCATTTCGTGGCAGCCCGTTTGAGCAATGGGATCAAGCAATATTTCATCGCTACAGGTCTGGAGCAATGCTTGAGTATTTCTTCGAAAAACGCCGACTACGTCCACTTGCAGAGCCGGAACTTCCACCGAATTCTGCTACAACGCTGATAATACATGCCCTACCTCGGGAATTGCAGCGACAACTTCAAGCTGCAGCACCAAAAACTATCGAGGCTTTGCTGGAGTCACTTCAAGAGATCGCCTGACATTGGACGGAGAGGACGACAAATGCGCATCGGGAACTTCAAGGGGCAGAAGCATCGAGGAACATAGTTTCCTAAACGCCTACCAAAGTCTTCGCAAGAGGCAAGTCACCATAGGTCGTTGCATACCGCAGAAAAAGAATCATTGCCTGAGGAACGCATTTTGCCCAGACAGAGAAAAAAATAATAAATGAGAGTTATCAGTCTGACCCTATGACAAAAAAACAAGACTGCTTGTTTGATTTCTGTGAGTCTGTTACACGTCGAACTTGAGGTTAATGGACAACGTATAAGAGCACTTATAGACAGCGGAGCTTCTGTGTCCATTCTTAAGAAAAGCAACGCTAACCCACAAGAGGTGTTCCGAGGAAGGTCGGTTCTTGTGCGTGGGTATGATGGAAGCAAGAGAGAGTATTGTGAGTGGGCACGCCTGAAATTAAAGTACCAATCTAAAGAGGCAGAAGTGGTTGCATTAGTTTTAGACACTGGGGAGTACGACCTCCTCTTATCTCGTCCGGACATGAAGTTGTTGAGACTGAACATTTATTGCGACGATACGGTGTCTGTTAATCAAGATGATGGCCAAACACGGTCTGAACAAACAGAAGACCACCTACGGATGCTGAAGAAAGACAGTGTAATACCTCAACTCTACCCCGAACTGGTCTGCTTGGGAGGATATCCACCGGCGACAACAAAGTTCGAAGTACCATTTCACCTGTCCGACAAAACAGCTGTAAGAAAAAAACCAAACAACTTGACGAGAGCAAAGAAGGAATGGCTAAAAGAAGAACTTCAAAAGATGTTAGATGCCAATGTAATTCGGCCCATCGGTGTCTCCCTTTGCTTCACCTATCACCACCGCTCCAAAGGAAGACGGCATCTGGCGGCTATGTACGGATTACAGAGCAGTAAATAACCAAACCCTGTTGATTCCTTTTCCAATGTCGAGGATAGACGACATCATCGATGAAACCGCAGGCTGTACCTGCTTTTCTCGCATAGACCTGTGTAAGAGATTCTGGCAGGTGCCACTACAAGAAGACACCAAGCCATACACCGGATTTACGACTTCATTTGGCATATACGAATACAATCGCCTTCCTTTTGGATGGAAAAACTCACCTAGTTGGTTTCAAAAGATGATGAACACAGTTTTGAATCCCTACATTGGACTCTTCTGCAATGTTTACGTAGACGACATTATCATATACTCTAAAAGTGAAACGTTGCATGAATAACACCTGGCTTATATTCTGGCAGCGTTATCTGATCCTCAGGTAAAAGTTAATTTCAAGAAGAGTGAGTTCTTCAAAACTAAGGTAACATTTCTTGGCAGAGTTTTGCACGGAACAACGAAGAACACGAAAGAAGAATCGGTAGCTCGTATTGCAAAACTAGCAAAGCCGTACGATGTGCACTCACTTCGTGTGTTTCTAGGCTTGGTGGGCCATTTCAGAGCGTTAATTCAAGATTATGCTCTCAAAAGTCGCTGCCTGACAAGATTGACGCAGAAGGATGTTCCATTTTATTGGACAGAATAATGTGATGACGCCTACCGATAACTGGCCCGAATCATTTCTTCTGATCCTATCTTGTGCTTACCAGACTTTGCGCTGCCCTTCGAATTGAACACCGATGCATCACACTATGGAACGGGAGCAGTCTTGTATCAGAGAGACTCATCACGACCACCAAACCAACAGCTCCGTGTAGTTGGATACTACAGCTACACATTCAATAAAACTGAATTGAACTATACCACGACAGAAAAAGAAGCTCTCGCCGTTTTGAAAGCCGTCGGCTACTTCCGTTCATATTTCTAAGGCGCAAAGCTATACACAGATCACGCAGCACTAACGTAAATATTGAAGATGGCCGAACTGGAGGGAAAGATAGCCCGTTGGGTGGGTGAACTTCAGCAGTTTGATTTTGAAGTAGCTCATCGCCCGGGAGCTTCTATGAAGGATGCAGATGCAATGTCGCGATTAGCCATTATGCTTCCAGACAGTCATGAACTGGCCAATGTTGCAAAGATATGGGAAGGAACCGAGAAGGGTGTAAGATTGGGCTTGTTGGTAAAACATGCTTCAAGGTAGGTTGACAGCGCAAGGCTAGCGGAGGGGACAGAAGAGGGAACAGAGCGCTGAACTTCCAACAGTTTTCGTACTAAGTTTTCGCCCTTAGTACTTTTGCACGAAGGGCGTTACTGCTGGATGTACTACCCACGTGGTAACAAGCCTCTTCTTCCTTTTAACTCCGTGCATTCAAAACTTATAAAACGCGGCATTTTAGTTCATGTTTTAATATTTCCCTAAGAAAATCCTGCGAACACAAAATGGCCGACAGTTTTCGTGAGCAATCTGAGAGGTTAACTTCAGCAGGCTACCCAATCCTTATGCAGGTCTCTGTTGCTGAAGGCCTGCTGCGCAGATGCTTGTCAAAGGTAAATGTAAAACCAGATGGACCGACTCGTGATAGGCAAAAAATTGCAGTAATTCCGTACTTGCATAGAAACGCGCATAATCTGAAAAAGGTCGCTGAGTGTGTGAACGTCAAAGTTGTGTTCTCTGCCCCGGAAAAACTAGGTAACCTATGCAAAATGACCGTCCCAGCATCTAGGCCCAAACGAGAGGGCCATATCGCACACCAGAAGAAACCTATAGATTGTGCAGACAACGTCGTTTACCGGATTCTCCTGTCGTGTGGGAAATATTATATCGGACAGACGGGCCGTGCATAAATGAAATGCTGAATGAACAGAAGTACAATGTAGACCGCGCAAAACAGGTTGAATCACCACGTTGAATTTTGTGTGGTTTTGTCGTGGCGTTCTGCGCATGGTTGGTGTGCTATTGTATGACAGTATAAATAGCGATGCTTTCTGGAGAGAAAATAAACTGTTGGAAGTTCAGCGCTCTAGCTGTTCCCTCTTCTGTCCCCTCTGCTAGCGTTGCGCTGTGAACCTACCTTGAAGGAAACGAGGTTTTGCAACGCACTAAAAATAGACGAGTTGCAGTTCCTACATCATTGGTTCCAAAAATATTGGAACTGTATCATGATAGCCCGGAATCAGGAGGCCATGACGGCTTTTGGAGAACCTATATGAAATTCACAAAAAGGTTCTCATGGCCTCGTATGAAGCAAGAAACAAAAGAATATGTACTATCATGTTATAAATGCCAGATTAACAAAGTAAAATTAAAGCAACCAATGCAAAAAATGGTTATACCACAATATTCTACCACGCATTTGAGATTATTCATCTAGACTTCGCAGAACAACGCAAAAAATCTGAAGGAGTTAAGAAGACACAAGCCTTCCTGTTGTGTGTTGATGAGTGCACCAGGATGATTACCGCAAGACCTGGTAAATAAGATGCCAACAGCGTACTTTCTTTTTTGAACCGGAAAATGTTTGACAACACAAAAGTAATTGTCGCCGACAATGGACCTGCCTTCTGAAGCCGTCGGCTACAGGAATGGGCTGAAAAGTGTAACATTAAGTTACGGTTCACTGCACCCTATCATCCCGCAGCAAATGGGCTAGCTGAAAAGGCTATCAGAGACATCAAACAATACATTAGCATGTACCCTTCATTCCCTGGTGGTTGGAAATGCTCTCTGGAAGCGGCAGTAGCTCACCACAGCCGCTTATAAACAACCGGCCTGGGATGCACTCGTCTATTCGCTGCAACTGGGAAACCACCTTATCTGCCTGCGGATTTAAGCCTGGGCATTGCCAAGAACATAAAGCTCACAGAAGCAGCCAGAACTGAAGATAGTACGTCAAGGTATCTTGAAAGAATAAAGAGAAACTTCGGCAAGAGGACAAAATACAGCGTTTCCAACAGTCCACGTCGGTGACTTCGTGCTGGTAAAAAGAGGGCCAAGCCTGAACGCGTCCTATAGCGGGCCATTTCATGTGATGAAGACGACAAGTCAACAAGGACACTTAAATACCAGATGGTAAATTAGCCCCAATTACACCATGGAATCCGCTGCTATTGGAAATATATTCAAGTATCATCCCAATAGGGATGCAACAATGCTGGGGGGAATGAAGCAATCCTATGGCGGCCTGCAAATAGAAGTTGAAGCAAGACAAGGGGCCGGGTATGGGAAGAGAATAAAGAAGTGTGATACAGAACAAAATAAAGTTTCTGTTGCGCAGCTACTAAGTGCAGTTTTATTACAATATATATATATATATATATATATATATATATATATATATATATATAATATGTAGCACCCTCAAACAAGCTCCATAGCGGTTAGTGGCAGAACTAACGTTTCACTTTCATTCCATTTTCTACAAGTTCTTCATTGACAGCTTGCCATTCAGAGCAGTAATTACAAATAGATAATTGCAATTAATGATTAAATTGCATACCACCAACACAGAAATTCCTGGTGGCTGCTTACTTGACTCTGAACAATGGTTATTTGCACTTGCTCATTTTCACGCAGGAAAGCCCGTCTTTTTTAAAAACGCGATGCATGATAGCTGGTACCTTATATACGTTTTGATTTTCTTTGTTTGGATTTTTTATTTATTTCGAACAGATATTTTCATAAGCTGATCACCTGTGACACATAGCGCTGCTCCTGATTTGCAGGGGTACTTATAGAACCAGTTGACCTTACTTGCGCGGCAAATCGCAATGTACTGGTTAATAATTAAATATATGCAATAATTACCTTTTTAATTATTCCTTTGTAGGACACATTTTCTAACTGCGAAATTGCAGAGGAGCTGTACTGAAATCATGTTTGCTTAGCAGAAATCGTAAGCCTCACACCACTTTCGAGATGTGCGGCCTTAAAGTGTGCTATGAAATACATACGTCCGCATGTCCCTTTTACGCGCTTGGACGCAACAATATGTAGGACGTGCAGTTAGCACTTTCCAAAAAACGGTCGCCAAACAGTTCAGGGTGAAATTACGTGTAACGACAATGCATATTTTAGCAGATTTTAGAGGCGGATATCTCGAAAATGGCGCGAGCCTAATAAGATTCTGCCAAGCAAACTAGTGTTAGAGATAAGAGATTTTTTTTTTCGCTTGGTTTGCCACGCGGAATAACGGATTAGAGAACTTATTCATACCGCGGCCCAAAAACGTACCACCATTTCAGTGGCTTTGAAGTCACTGCGGCGTCATAAGTAACGAGCCCGCAGATGACGCTGCTCGGTCAGCTCTTGAAGAGAGCACGCATGAATCAATACAGTTGTCAAGGTCAGATGCTGATAGAAAACTCGAGTGCTTGTGCAAGACATGACGTTCTCCCTGTGGAGTGCCCCAAGTTTTCAAATCAACCGGCTGCACCACCTGGACTCTCAGCTCCACCTTTCCATCTGGACTGTGCTGACGTAGACTACCCTCTCCTGTCAGCTATGGCTAGGAGGTAGCCTTTACACAGTCTTTTTCTTATCGCATTTGCGTGAGCCGACAACGCCATTTGTGATGGCTGTGGTCGCGAGTAAACCCTTGATCATGTTCTGCGTGACTGTCCTCGCTGCAGTGAATAAATATGACCACTCGCGACTGTGCTAGCTCGCCTTGATCACAGACCATTGTTGGAACAAATCATCTTACAGTGCCGACTTTATAAGCCACGGCAACAGAGGGTGACGAAGGCACTGTTTTATAGCGAAATTCCGTAGAGAAATAGAGCCGTCGTAAGCACATCTGTAGCAGTAATACAGTGGCTGTAAAAGTAGATGCAGTATGTCTGTGTTGTGTCCGTTGGAGCTATCAGCGGCGTGGAAGATGACTACACTCCTCCACTCTCACTACCCCTGCCCTCTCCCGCTGCTTCCAGAGCGGGACAGGGCAGCGGCGCCGGCAGCATAGGAAAGGGCTGCTACCAGCGCTCTGGTGTCGCTCTCTCGCTTGTAGGCAAGATACATCGTCCAAGAACGCATAGTAGCGCATAGTAGCCAGAGAAAGCTATGCAGCGTTAATAACTCCTCTTCTTATGGAGGAGGATTACACAGACGTTTATACACGCTGATTTTGCTACTCAGACTTTTCGCTC
Organism: Dermacentor silvarum; assembly: GCF_013339745.2. Classification (NCBI taxonomy): domain Eukaryota; kingdom Metazoa; phylum Arthropoda; class Arachnida; order Ixodida; family Ixodidae; genus Dermacentor; species Dermacentor silvarum. The sequence continues at coordinate 200,009,667 of NC_051154.1, read as the reverse complement.
AGCGTATGGGACACCAGGCAAGCAAATCAGGCTTTCAATCTGTGATTGAGCTAAATGTGCTCCCTCGAGCGTCTTCCTCGTTGGGCAATATCACAATGTCCTATGTAGTATGCACATCCATCATACGCTTCGCTATATTAAATTCCTGCCTTCTGAAACAGCCTGAAAATTCCTTCAATAGCGACATCACATTGAGCAGTAATAATGTATGGCGCTTGACGCTGAAAAGCTATATATATATATAGCTTGACTATATATATATATATATATATATATATATATATATAGCTTGACGCTTTTCAGCGTCAAGCGCCATACATTATTGCTGCTCAATGTGATGTCGCTATTGAAGGAATTTTCAGGCTGTTTCAGAAGGCAGCAATATATATATATATATATATATATATATATATATATATATTGTTTACAATCTCACAAGCCCTTCCCCTGTCGAGAAAATGGGGGTAAGCGAAGCTTGTCGTGTGTGCACCTGACCTACTACTTTCCCGTACTTACGAGGTGCGCACCACCATTGTCGGGTTCCTGGAGAGCAAGACGACGCTGTCGCAGGCGTTCCGCTTCGTTTGCCCTAAACTCAGGCTCGGCGGCTCTTCGCTGACGTTTGGACTCAACATAGCACTTCCGCAACTCGGTGTCCACGACTCTTCGCTGGCGTTTCGCCTGGGCTTCGGAACCCTCACGCTAGAATCGGCATGTCGACGACGAGTCGTTTCCCGAGCGAGTTCGTGGCGCCATTGCACAAACGCAGCCTGTTCCTCGGCAGAACGCACCACGCGCGGCCTTCCCATCCGGACGCCGAGACTGATCTGAGGCGAGGGAAGCCCGGCGGAGCGCACGCCAGCCACCTTTCCTTCCCTTTCCTTCCCCGCGGCACACCAAACGACCCTGATTGATTGCGCTGTGCGTCACGTGATCCTGCGCCGGCTCGCTTGTGTGTGAGTGAGTGTGTGTGAGTGGTTTTGAAAAGGAAGAGAAGAGAAAAGTGCTTTCCCCACACCTGCTCTACTCTGGGAGAAGCGGGTTTTAAGCGAAGCTTACAGGCTCACAAGTGTCGGCGGTGATTGGGGTGGTGTCACGCAAAAAGTGGGCCAATACTGGTGATAGTCTAGAAAGGGTCCATGCTCAATGGAACATACCAGGGACAAAAAATTCACCATCTCTTCCCCTGTCGAGAAAATCGGGGTAAGCGAAGCTTGTCGTGTGTGCGTATGACCTTCGTCAGTGTAACGTAAAGTTCACGACATGTCACGGTAATAAAACATGAGCGTTTATTAAATGTATACACCGAGTGAAGGAAACGTACAGTGGTGAGCAGTGTTAGGGTGAACACCTCATTAGTATTCAAATTGGTACAACTTCAACATACCTTCTACTTCAGGGGGGAAATGTGCCGGATACGACGACTAATGATGATGCCGATGAAACAAATAATAGTTTTCTCTATTTTGTGCTAAACATTAACTGGTATAGGCTCGTGAATACTAATGAGGTGTTCACCCTAACATGCTCACCACTGTACAACGCAAGGAAAAGTGGCACGAAAAGAAAACAAAAGCAAAAGGAACGGGAACAAAAATTACCACGAAAGGGAACGAAAAGTAGTAGAAAAGGTAAGGGAAAGTAGTAGGTCGAGTACACACGACAACCTTTGCTTACCCCATTTTCTCGACAGGAGTAGGGCTGGTGATTTTCTTTTTCTCTCTCTTTATCTCTCTCTTTCTTTCTTACCTTCTTTCTCTTTCTCTCTTTTTTTCTCCTTCTCGCTTTCTTTTTTGTCCCGGTATGTGCCATTGAGCTTGTACCCTTTCTGCACTGTCACCAGGATCGGCCCACTTTACAGCGTGACACCACCAGCACCACCGCCGAAACTTATGAGCCTATAAAGCTTCGCTTAAAAAAAAGGAGAAAGAGAGAGGGAGAAAGACAGAAGGAGAGAAAGAAATAGAGAGAGAAAGAAAGAAATAGAGAGAGAGAGAAAAAAAGAGAGAGAGAAAGAAAGAAATAAGGAAAATCACCATGAAGGTCAGATACACACACGACAAGCTTCGCTTACCCCATTTTCTCGACAGGGGAAGGGCTGGTGATTTCTTAACGCGACAGCGTTAAGGGCCTCGTGTCGCAGAAAATTCGGCGTCGGCGTCGGTGTCGGTGTTGGTGTTAAGCATCGGCGTCTGGCGGAAATAATCATGCCGAACCACCCTGACCGGGCGGACCCTAGCTTCGCGTACCGCATGACGTTAATGAACAAAAATTGAATTTCTCAAAGTAAAATCCGTCAGAAAAATTCTAAAGTACGACTTGACCATCATGTACAGACGTGATAGGGTCGGTTTGTAATTTGAATATACGAGAAAAAGTCCTGATAAGGAGCCAGGGATCTTTGAATCTATCGCGTTCTACTGCCTAAAGGCAAAGCTTAAGCGTCCTCCAATTCTGATGGTGTTTCGCTGTACTTTGGTTCTAGGCAACATTGAGGGGCATGTTGAAAACCGAGCCTTTCTAAATTTTAATCGGGCCCCATATCGCAGAAAATCCGGTGTCGGTGTCAGCGTCAACCGCGTCCAATAACGCTATCGCGTTCTACTCTTAAAGGTGAAGCTTAAGCGTGCTCCGAGTTTTTTTTTTTTTTTTTTTTTTTAGCGTGAAACCACCACCACCACAGCCGAACTTGTGAGGCAATACAAGCTTCGCTTGAAAAGAGGAAGTACAGGTATGAACGACGATGAACTAGGGCATAGGACGAAGCATAAGCGGTGTGGGAAGGAAATGTTAGCATATCCTAAAAGAGTGTGGAAATGGGAAAACTGAATTGTCATACGACCGGCAAGGTGACTACAAATGCGGAGGATTTTCTGATTTCAAGACATGCTGTTCCTCCCCAGTAACTTCCAGGAGATTCCAGAGAACTTGTAGTTGCAGCCACTGAAGCGATATCACGATTAGACTAACATTCAGAACGAACATGGTGTGTAAGTGGTACCTTCACTTTTATACATCCAACTCCTGGCTCTAAAAGAGGAAGCAAGTCGTGTAGCCGGTATTGAGGCGGACGGTAGGAAGACAACCATACATGTTGTTACTAGTTGAAGATGAATGACGCGATGAAGTTACACTTGGAGTCAGTTTGTGTAGGTCACATGCATCTGTGCATGCAGCTATGAGGCGGCAGAAAACTCTAGAACTTATCCAACTGAGTGACGCAACGGCTAATTAAGCATTTCTGCTACTGGGGCAATGTCGCTAGTTGGATCCCCGACTGTGATGGGCGCGTTCTGATCAAGGAGGAACGGAAAAACTTTATTGTGCTGAGATTTTCACGTACGTTGGGGGATTATCGGACGGTCGAATGTCAGGTGGCCGAGAAGGCGTCGCAAGGAAATAACGCCCATGTACCGTGCTTTGAGTGCACGTTATGGAACGCCAGGTGACTATGTGCCTGGAGCCTCTCACTATATACGGCTTCTATTATTGCCCGTGAGTTGCTTTAGGAAGTTACACTCTATAATTTAATAAAGCTTATTTTTATTGCGATATCAATTATATGGACACTCCAATGCAGATTTCTGCCGTCGGCGTCGCCGCCGTCGTCGCCGTCGCCGTGAGGTTCCGTATGACGTCAACGGCGATGAAATCGTCGCCGCGCTCCGGACGCTGTATGTGCGAGTGAAAGGGCGCGAGGGACGCGCGCTTTCACGGAGAGCGAACGCACGTCGGAGAGCAAACGCGTGTTCTGCGCCGTGCTCCCTGAAGGGCTGCAGAATTAAGCGTCTCTTTCCTCCTTTCCATATATAGAGAGCAAACGCAACTTTTTCCGTCGCGCGAAAGGCTGTGGAAGGCCGGGAGGGAGGGAGGGGAGGTGACGTTTAGCTGCGGCACTAAATGCGTATTTATATAAAAACGCCGCGCGCATTCGGTGCGAACGCGGGCAAAACGCCGATGGCGTCGACAACAGTTCTGCGCTTTGCTGGTGCTGCTGCATGTCCAAGTTTATACACCTGATAAAACTACTATCCTTACTCCGTATAGCTCTCGACTAATTTGCTATCGCAATTGGTGCTTCGCCTTTCGGTTGGAACTGCGACAAATGTTTTTTTTTTTTCAAGTTACCTGCTATTCACCTCGTTTTTCCTTGCACTGGCGTCTATCTTGGTTTCTTGTTTTTTTACATAACTTGCGTCACATGCACGCAGCACCGAACTGTTGCGTAATTGACTACCTAATTAATGTTCGTCAGGTTAATTAACACTATTAAAGGAGGCATGGAATACCCCACCAGACAAAGCAAACCTACCGCAACAAAGAGCTCAACTTAATTACCGGCCTACTGCTGTATAGCATATGCGTGATGCAGATAGAAATGATATAGGAACGTATAGGATCATTTGTGAATGATCAGGACGATTCGCAAAGCACTTCGTAAGACATAGCGGTTGGTAAGAGTGGGCGCCAGCTAACCCAGGTGACTGGAACAATATTAGAGAATGCTGTTGGGCAATGAGAGGCTGTAACCGTTTCCCACTGATCCACTTCACTTTCAGTCGCTAGTGGGATGCAAGAGTGTGCGATCATCGCAAAATATAACATAGAATACCATAGATCGAAGACGAGTAAGCTATAATACTGAAAGAAACACAAATGAACACAAGTTTGAACCTACAACTGTTAATAATATTCGTAGAAACTACCCGAACAATGCATGTCATGCTCTTCAGTTACATAGCTAAACCCTCACTACAAACTATTCAATCCACTTTGATCTGCAAATGTGGTTACATTTCTAAAGGCAATCGTTTTATTTTTAGTTTACTCTGAAGTTTCAATCCATCTTTCCCTTAGAAATGGGGTCTGAATGAAATATCTCCCTTCTTAAGGTCAAACAAACGATCATCACAATTTTACAGTGATGCCAGAACCTTGTTTGGCGAAACGACACCCTTTATTTCTTATACAAAGTTAGTTTCGATCAGAATCACTGGCAATCCGGGGTTCATTGAGATGGGCGATCGGAGAAGTTCATGTTGGAAGAATTTTAAGGCCCAGAGAACAGCCCTTCAGGGTGAACGCTTCGGAAAATCATCGAGCGTATCGAACGTGGGGCCGGATCTTCGGCGGCGCTATTATTTTGATTCTTACACGCGCTGTTTCTCTTAGTTGTATGTTAGCGTCGCCGCAGCGTCGAGCCCATGAAGGTGAAATGAGCGGCGGCGGAAATATACGCAGTGCGCAAACGCGAGACCTGTTCTTTGTTATTTTTCTTCTTGCACGCGCGCGTCTTTTCATTTGTACTTCATTATCTTCTTTGTACTTTTTTCTTGTTTCGCGCCGAGGCGAGAAGCCATGCGGTCGCTCAATAAACCCATAAATATTTCCTGAACTTTTAACGAAGTGCGCCCAGGGGAACTCGGCATTGTTCTCAAAGCTTGCTTTCTTTGCCAGAAAGACGCCCTCGATGGGCACCGAAGCAGAGACCAAGGCGTGATAAATCGATCACAAAAGTCGATAGCAAAAGAATGTTTGTGTATACTCGCGCGAAATGAAATCAAACGTAAAATGTATGGAGCAGCACGTGTTTACTTACGCGTGGCGCGCTGTTTTTTTTTTTTTTTTCGGTCATTAAGTTTCTGGTCGCTCAAATGCTTCCTGTTCTGCCACACACATGAACAGACTGTCGTAGGTCACGTGTCATGCGCGCGTTTTGTGCGATGCGCACAAGGCGGCGGAGGCTGCCGTCGCGCTGCTCCTGCTGTGGTTGCAAATGGCGCACATAAAAAACCAGCCACCTTGTCCTCTCCTTGCCGTGTACACAAGCCCGCGTTTTTGTACGGCCGCTGCATCAAGTCGCGACAAATCAAGGCGATCGGGACAGCACACCCCCCCCCCCCCCTTTTTTTTTTTTTCTTTTGCAACTTTGTGTGTCCAAACACTTGTGCGGACGTTGTGTAACCCGCGGGCGTTATTTCGTCTGAACGTTATAACGGCAACAAAAAAGAAATAGAAAAAAGAAAACCACTGCGAGCACGGAGATGAGGGTTTTTTTTTTTTACGCTTCCACGAGGAGTTGCTGAGCAATATTAGGGTTTGAAACACGGGAGAAAATAGTAAGCCGTCCGTTATGACTCTGAGAGCCCCCGCCCTCCTCTCTCCTCCCTCCTAACCCCCTCTACCCCTTTTGCAATTGTTGTCGTTGTTTTGATTTCGCCCCCACAAAAATATTGAAGGCAGTCATAACGTGCTGTATACGCCTGCTCATTTTGCGCAGCCCGCGAGTTTCAGCGGCCGCTTTGCATGGGCCACAACGTTAAGCCGCTGCTGTCGTTCCCACGGGACGACGGGCTGTTTCAAATTTTGCGGGTAATCCTATTGTCTACGCGCGTTTCTACAATCGCGTCCCAGAGACATTTCGTTGCTGAACTCATTCACTTACTGCACGCGGTATGCGGCCGATGTTATCGCCCATAATTGCTGACTCTCTCTCCACAAATGAAAACCAGAGAAACATCCTGCGTGTGTGCTCCATTTCCGATATACTGCTGCTTTATTTTAAACAAAGATTCGTGTAAGTATACTGCCAAAATTAACTTGAACGAGCGTAAGTTTGGGCGAGTCGGTATTCCATGTCTTATACTTTTTAGCGCACGAAAAGGGACGAGACAGATGTACGACGCGGACACAGCGCTAACTTCCAACAATTTTTTATTCTACGAAGCGCTTCACACATGTATAGTCAACAGACAGCAGCGCACGCAAGCGCATATGTACTGGTTTTGAACACATGACGGCGACGTGACATGTGTAATGGCAAAGATGAGATCGAAGATGAAAAAAGGTAACCATAAATAGCAAAAAAAAAATTTTTGTTGTAGCTGCAAGCTTAGGATGCTATCTTCATTACGCCACCCTCTGTACCTTGTCTAAAAAATCTAATTCTTTTTTGAAAGATCAATTGAAGGCACGCTAACACAAGCATTCCCCAAACTAGCGATCATCGCCGCTTCAATAATCTCACGTGTTGTTTGCATTGTGCTTCTTCCTATCACAGTGCACTGCTTATAAATGGGACTGCACCCATGCTTTCTGCAGTGAAAAGCCAGATGGCCCACTCCTCCAGTTCGCACGTTATTTGCGTGTTCACGCAGCCTATCATTTATGCACCTTCCCGTTTGGCCGATGTATTTTTTTCCCACACGACAAGGGTAGTTCATACACGATATTGTTCTCACAACGAACATGGCCTTCCTTGTGCTTTTTCTCGCAACTGGGGTTCTCAGACCCACAATAGCTGGCCTTGCACAAGTTGGACAGCTTGTTTGGCGCTGAAAAGATGACGCTTACATTTGCGTTATTGCCAATCTTCTTCAGCCTGTGGATGTGGCTTGTAAAATCACTGGCTTCAATTCGTGTATTGAAATATATGTGCGCCAGTGTAAGTTGTTAAAAATTTGATTTGTAAAATTTCGTTATTTAGTCAATTATGCGTTTTGATTTTCAGTGTAAGTAACGAGCGCCTCTTCGAGTAATCCAGCTCCATGAGTAGGTCTGTGCTATACCTGCCACAGAAAATGTTTTTAAATTCTGTTAACGATAAAAAAAATACCCGGTATATTCAATGGTTTCCTCATCCAAACCCATAATGTGTACGAGTTGTAGTAAAACCACTGATCAAATAATAGCAGGAGCCGAGAGGATATACAAAACGTGCCCCATTCGCACTTGTCTCCGAACAGCTCCAAAGCAGAAAAATGGTTTCCGATCAACCTCATTTGCAAGCTCAGGTTGACTGCGTTCTTCTCACGTCACGCTAACTGAATTCTAAGCTTCTCACAGCTATTCTGCATTTATTGGATAGAACGTTTCGCAATACCACAACGAAACTTTACTTGCACTCTGAGCATGCTTCGAATATTTCACGATAGCGAGCGAACAGCCTTTTGAAAGCCCAATATCGCATTGAATGACGTACGTGGCACTCACAGAACTAGAAAAAAATGAAAACAAAAACAAAAAACAACACTTTCGCTGCAGGGGACGGCACAAGCTGCCCATAAAATCGAGAAACTTTTCACAATCTGGTCCGCACGCACACATATGCCTATATTTCACAAAATGCACAAGGTTGCGTACCTGTTCGAACGACCACAGTTTTTTGTGTACATTGTGAGTTATGACGTGCCCTAATGCCACCCACGGCTGCTGTATTAGATTTTTCATTCGCTCCAAGAATGCGAAGAATCGCCCTATGCGATAACGTTTTGTTTTTTCTTTGTTTTTTTGTTTTTTTTTTTTCTGTCGGCGACGCATTACACCCGGTTGTGCTACAAAGCATCAAGTCGCGGGTACAATTCTCTGTCCTTTTTCTAACCCCTATTACAGTACCCCAGTGCAGGGACCAAATCGGATTCTAACATCTTGCTAAAGGGCGAGACACACGATGCGATTTTGCGTGCGATCCGTCGTACGACGCGCCGCATCGGCCGCCGCACTCAACAAGTTTTCAACATATTCTGCTGCAGGCGGCGGCGTATCGCCGCCGCCGCATGCGACCAACCTGTTGGATATAGTCGTACGACTGCGTGATCGGTCGGACGGCCGCGGCCAATGACAGCGCCGCCAGCGTGTACGTCATGGTGACGTGGTAAAGCCGGCGGGGCGGGGCCGGCGAGCAAGCGCTCCGATCGTATGACGTAATAGTTCAGCGGAAATCCGCTAGGTGGAGATAAGTAATTAAAGGTAAACTGAGACATCCACCCAAATGTAGCGATTGCTACAATGGAAACCCAACCGGGTTCCTCGAAAGAAAGCCTCGCAGTTGAAGAAAAATTCGTCCTGGTCCGGGACTCGAACCCGGGACCACCGCCTTTGCAGGGCAGCCGCTGCGAAGCTTTCTTTCGAGGAACCCGGTTGGGTTTCCATTGTAGCACTTGCTACATTTGGGTGGATGTCTCAGTTTCCCTTTAAGCGCTCCGATCGTCCCGGTGCTTTTTTTTTTTCTCCCTGGTCGAGGCGCTGGCCTCTTCGCCGCCGACGGCGTCACAAAAATCGGGTACAGTTTGTTTCTAACACGAAATAACCTATAGAATGAAGTGAACTCAAAGTTGTGCATGTTATAAAACGTTGCGCGAAGTAGTAAATCTTTGACGTGGTATCGATTCGGAAGCGGCGTCGGGAAAACTAATTGTATTGCCACTTATGAGCGACATAAATGTTCAGACGTTGATTGTGTTGACGAATATGGGCGCTTTATAACGAGCTGTGGACGGATCGCAAGGGCTGTCGACCCCGGATCCGACGGCCAGCGAGCTAGGCCTATATACCGTCTCCCAGCGATCGCAAGCTCGCCTGGCTTGATCGTTCGCTTCCGTCCGCGCCGATAAAATCAAATGTATCGCAATTTAAGCGCGACATAACTGTGCTACACATTGTGCTGACCAACGTAGGAGGTTTATTACGAGCTACAAGCGGTCGTGTCGCAAGCGACACTGGTCTCGGATTCGACGACCCAGCGAGCTAGGCCTGTGCAGCTCCTAGCCATCGGCGGCTGTCGACGGAGCTCACACTGCGGACGCGGCCTTGCGGAAACACGTCCACGCATGCTCGCACAGACGCGTTTTTTTAAATGCAGAGCATTTCTTTTAACTCGACATGTAGCGTGCGCCGTCCGTCCGCAACAGCTCGAGCACAGGTGCTCCCTCTCCCCCACTCCTCCTCTCCCGCATCACGCTTGCAGCACATGTGCAGCGCGCGAAGCGTCGTAGTTGAGTCGCGCTCCGGCGCTGCAAGCACCGTAGTAATAAAGCCCCTTGATGTTAGAAAGTAGCGACACGCTTTGATCTACGCCGCCACACCCTCGCCGGCGCGGTCAACCTCCTCCTTTTCTCCCCCTCTTTCGCGGAGGCAGCGCATCCGCCACGCTGAATGGCTGCGGCGCGCGAGACTACCCGGTCAGGTGACCCTGACGTCACGAAAACTGCGCGGAACTTGCTTTCGCGCGCCTTTGGTTTCTCCCGCTCGCCATGAGCAGTCCAAGTAGTGGTCGCCCTGCCGCTCCGAACGTGTGTTTCCCAAGTTTTTCCATCCTTTCGTAGGAATCTGAGCTTCGTTTTCAGTGAAAATGCCTTGCTGCTGCGCGTTTCAATGCAGCAACAGGTCAGAGAAAGGGCAAGCCTTATTTTATATCCCCCGAGGTGAACGGAATGTCGTGCGTCGGAAGCAGTGGCTCCATAACATCTGGAGAAGAGATTTCGCCCCTTCTAAGCACGCCGTTCTTTGCGAGGCGAATGTTGCAGCTTTCCTCATATTTGCGGATGAAGTTGCATGAAGATTTTAATGCTCTTCGCATAGCCGGACTCTTCGTTCAGTTCAATACAGAGCACCGATAACTGTGCATATAGTTTTTTTTTCTTAAAGTGAGTCGGCTCAAATTTTTGTTGACTCTTCGACCCGTGACAAAGCTTTTTGTGTTTTCGAGCGTGCGTTAGTTTTAAAATGTATGTAATTTGTGAGTTAATGCCTGTAACTCATATTTTGTAGTTGTGTGCGTGTGTGTGTGCGTGTTTGTGTATGTGCGTGCGTGTGTGCGTGTATGTGTGTGCGTGCGCGCGCGTGTGTGTGTGTGTGTGTGTGTGTGTGTGTGTGTGTGTGTGTGTGTGCGTGTGATCCTTGCGCTTGATACTTGTGAAGCCAAGGAACTATTTTACTCTTATTGCGTGCTTATTGTATCTTTGCAAAGTTTCAATACTGCGAGCATTTCTTTTTCTTTACGTACTTTATGTTGCGAAGGCATGAACCGCAATATATATGTAGATAAGTGGTATTATGTATTATTCGCGCATGCTCATTAAGTACAAGCCACGCGTTTCTGATAATCTCCCTCAATTCTGATTAACTTGCCATCTTGAAGTCTGTAAGTTAATTATCAAGTGCCAGTCTTAGCAGTTTCCGTGTAAGCAATCAGCCTTTTGTTGTTGTTGTTTTTCTGAGAGAGAGACTTAGGTTACTCCCAGAGGTGATGGAATGTAATTTCTCGTCGTTTCATAGTGACGGAATACAGGCGCGTGTGTAAAGTTCTATGTTGGCTGTTTCGCAAACACAGCACGTATTTTGCACAGTGGCATTGGTACAAAGGCTTTTGGCCCACTCATTTTGGCGAATTCACTTTAAGTAAACTATCACATTTCTTCTTGGTTACCTTCTCTGAGCATTTTAAGAGCGAATATTGTGAACCAAATTCTAGTTTATACTCTACGCTGCTTATATTGTATGCACCCAATACACCTCCGCGTTACGGACTATCCAAGTGGCGACGTAGAGGTAAACAGCTCAGCCACTGCTTGGTACTCATTTTTTCGGAGCGCTTCCGCTTCTATTTATCGAAGCGTCCTCAAAAAAAAAAAAATTGTCACGACGTTCTATCGGAAACGTACTTTCGTCATGACAGTTTCACAAGGGATAAATTCCCATACAACGCTTGAAAGGGCCGAATAAACAAGCGCGCGCATTGATTCTAATGCGGCTGCAGCGAGCCACTGGAGGGTTCAGCGCCGCGCCGGCCCGGTGAGGGGGAGAAATCCGAGGAGAATTGAGGAGGAAAGCGCGCGCGGGGGGGAGAGTGTCGCTACTTTCTAACATCAAGGGGCTTTACGTAGTAATAAAGCCCCTTACGTAGTAACAGCAGGTGCTGGCGTGATAGCGCGCCCTCTCTCCACCCCCTCTCCCTCTAACTCGCGCGCTAGGAATATAAAGCGGGTTGGCGCGGGCTCCACTCGCGAACTCCTGCGCTCTCTTCTCTTGCGTTCGTCGGCGGTCGCAGTTGATAAGCGATGGAAGCAAGACCTTCAACTAGTACCTCGACGCAATCCAACATCAGCGCCGAAGCACCAGTTCAAGACATCGCAGTTATGCCAATAAAATAATAACAACTTTCCGTTACCTACTTACGATTCTCTCTTCTCTCTTAACCCAGACCACCACCACCACACCAACAACACCAACACCACGGAACCCCACTATGCTCTGCATTTACACGTGTCCCTCGCGCGGGGGCATGCGAATTTTTTTTTTTTTTTTTTTTTTGTGATCGTTTGCGCGAAACTAGAGAATTGTGCTGTCTGTGCAAATACGTTTGTTTTCACTTTGCGAAGTTCCGCAGTATTCCGAGCGTCCGTGCAGGGCCGCCGATTGTGGGCGGAGCTACGCATCGCACGTCGTTCGTACCATGTGTCCCGAATCGTCGTATGCGGCAAGTCGGACTCCGACGCGTCGTACGACGGATCGCACGCAAAATCGCACCGTGTGTCTCGCGCTTAACCTCCCTGCCTTCCTCACCATCTTTCTCACTCTCTATCTCCCGGCGGCGGTGCCACATTTCGATGAAAGTCGAATGAGGAAACAAATAAGGAACGAAAATGGAAACGGCAGTGGTGTTGAGATATTGCCGCGCCTAAATTATTACGATCGTTAAAAGATGTGCGGTTCGTATCATAATAATTTTGGCACATTGAATTTGTTTAATGGAATCTATATGGGGGCCTACGTTTTTTACGTGATTTCATGCATCAAATTGGCTTAATGTGGTCGTGCCCCAAATTGGCTTAACGCGCCTTAATTATCTTATAGCGCACTGAGTGGGCTATAATACGCAAGGAAAATTTTCAGACATAACTCTAACATCCCAGAGAAACGCGTTCGTGTACCTGCACATACTCGCCGTTATGTTTAGTACCGACTAAACTCCTCCGGAGTCACAACGCGACTGAGCAGCATAGGCGTCCGATTGCATCAAAACCTACTGCTTCGTCTACAGACATATAAATTGCGACTCAGGCAAGCATAAAACTCCACCATAAAAGCTTTCAGCGCTCCAAAAACAAATGTTGTACGTACGACACGTTTTTCCTTAGATAAACTTTGCGTCATTGATTGATTACGTTTGTCACACATGAGTCTGTAATCGGTGACAAAGGTCATAGCGGAGGACCGGGGCCAGTATACTGACGGTCTCTCGGCCTCTTTAACCGAAATTGCAGTGTTCAGCCATACTAGCATTATGTCCCCAGTGGTCAGTGTCTAGGGCTCAGAATCGAACCAGCGAAGTTGTGATCCACGTAAAAATGTCACTAAGCCATTGCCAAGACAGAACCGTACCGTATGATTAATCATCTGTCTTATTTAGGGGTGGAATATAAATATTTGCTGTTGATAATTTGCGATTTCGTTTGTTCTGCCAATTTTGCATTTTCTAAGAGTGTGGACATAGAAACATGGCATGCAAATGAATAATAATTTCCGCAGCGAGCATAGGAAAGCAACACTTCGGGCGAAAGGTTATTTTCACTTGTTTCCCTCAATGCCTACTTTCTGGATAGGCTAAACAATTCGCTAGGCTAAGCAAGGGTTCCCGAAGCAGAAAGTACAGAGGTTCAAGTTGGCTCGTTATTTGCACTCGCTGCGCTAATGGGAGAAATGGAAGCGAACGATAAAAGTTTAATATTATTGTGTTTTATATTGTGGCAAATAAAATTCAGAGCAGAGAACTTTCTACGCTTGTTTACGCAGTCGCGACATGATTTTTACGTCAGTAAATATAAACCTGCATGTTTTAAGGATCTCCAATTACCCGGGTTTACTGCTGGGATTGACAGTGAGTGACTCATTTTACTCCTAAGCTGCGCTTTCGTTGATCAGGCGGTAAACACGAGTCAACTCCTTGTCGTGGGCACGCGTAGGGCTCCTGTCGAATGTACAAAAGTCCAGTGGCAAAGCTGCTCATTATCCGAGAAGCAAAGAGCGTCGGGAAGACAGGATTGTTTGTGTGTGTGTTGTGTTCACAAATAAAGTTCCACAAGATGCATCTGTGCTGCTGTGTGTCAGGTGTGAATCTGTGCATTCTTTGCTGTGTGCGCGTCCAACATTTGTCGCACTGTTTGACTAGTAGATATTCGTTACGTGCCATTTATAGCTTCCTTCAAGTAGCATATAGTTCATTTGCAGGAACATAAAAAGGTTAGGCAGAACCAGCGTGTTAACAGTGTGTTAATTAGGCGCGGTTGGTACATACTCGGGCGAAGACACAGTGCTTTAGATTGGGAGAAGAGGTGATGATGTGTACGAGCGCTCATGTATTTCGTCTCCTCTTGTCCCCTGGAATATTGCTTTTTTCATCCAACTGGGCTCTTCACTAAGCAAGTATGGCGATGATACTTGAAGAACGGATGCGCCAATCGCTTGTTATGCAATGGAATGCTGTAGGTCTGCGTGGTCGTTCGTCAGATTTCCGACAGCGGGTACTCAAGTACCAATTTCCAGTTATTGTTATCTGTGAGCCTAATATGGGTTCTTCTTTTCATATTTCTGGATACGTCCAGATATGGTCTCGTAACGCCCAAGTCTCAAGAAAAGTATTAGTGTGTATACGCGTCACGATCTGGTATACTTCAGACATGACGTCCCGTCGCATACTACTAATGATTACGATATGCCTTACAATAAAACACAAATGGCGCACGTTTTCAGTAATTGGAGGCATACATCTATCCAATAGCGAGGATCGATTGCTCACACCTCATGTGCGTGCTGCAAGCATCGCACGGTCCGCATATGGCGATTGGTGACTTTAATGCACACCATCCCCTGTGAGGTATCACTGTGATGAATTCTCGGGGCAAAAATTTGGCTGACTTTGTGTCAGCGACTAGTCAGGGACTGTCAGTCAGCGACTGTCAGTCAGTCAGGGAATAGTCAGGGACTAAATGTCCTATATGATGGGTCGCCTACATTTATTCATGGCACGTCCTACAGCAGTTATCTGGACCTAACGTTTGTATCAAGGAGCCTTCTGTCTTCGGCATGCTAGTCGACGAATGTAGAGACTCATGGTAGTGATCACCTCCCAACTTAGGTTCAGTTTAGCTGTTTCCGCTGCTCAGCCTCATGTTGCATTTGTCGGACTGGATTATATTTTGCACGTCTGTCGATATCGGCTGTCAGCGTATGACATCTCCATCCGAAATAGAGGGCATCATTGCTTCTACCCTGCGGGGACAAAACCAGGCAAGTTAATGTACCGAGGCACAGTTCATCGGCCGACACACAATATGAGACTCTATGTGCAATCCCTCACCACGCGGAACGGCGATACAGAAGAACAAGTCACCGTCAGACCTTTTGAAGAGTCGCCGAGCACAACGACAAGTTCTACGACATCTCCACAAGCTTGGCACACCGCGTTGGAGGAGATTCCGTGGATTCCTAGACCCAAGACAACCTCTAAGATCTGGCGGGTCATACGAAGTCTCCAGGCAACTCCACAACAAAGTCGCCCATTCCGTGCCATGGCTCTACATCAAAGCCGGACTGAATCGGAGGTAGCAGACGACTACTGTAAACTTACTGTGGACAAGTCCAATGCACTGACTTCATCTCTTGCCACCATCGCGCCCCCGTCAACTCATGAGCGACTCGAAGTACATTTTACGATGCAAGAGCTTGACGCTGATATTTCTGTTTGCCGAAGCTCATCGGGACCAGGACCTGACGGAATCACGTATGCTGCACTCTGCCATCTTAGAACAGAAGCACTACGTACCCTTCTATCTTTTTATTACACCACGTGGTAGTCAGGACATGTTCCAAATTATTGGAAATTCAGTCGCATTGCAGCATTTCTTAATCCGGGGAAGTGCCCTAGTGAGCTTCCCTCCTACAGACCAATCACCTTAGCCAGTTGAGTCGGCAAAGCAATGAAAAGAATGGTCTTGTCAAGGATGGAGTGGTTCCTAGAGAGCAATAATTGCTGCCCTGATTTTTTTGGTGTCGCATTCACCAAGCGTTATAACCATCTCATAGGTTGTAGTGATACTAGCCCTAATTGCGAATACTGTAAGGTGCCAGAAACACTTTATAACATATTTTGCTTTTGACCCACGTTCGCGCAAAAACGACAGCAACTCTGTCGTATGATACATCGGTCTCTTACGAATCTGGTACATTGCAAAAGTCGATAAGAGGCCACTATTAGACGAGTTTGTATTGGGTCCTTGGCCAAATGCCAACAGCACAGCCTTGATTACACGTGAAGCTATAGCCTTCTACAATCCACTGGACTAGACGCACGGCTTTAGCGATGCTACAACGCTGTGAGATTGTATATACGCACTTGCTCCTGATATCATTATCATCACTCATCAGCCTTTGTTCTCCCCATCCCTATTCCCCCGGGTATATATATAGAGTAGCAGACCAGAGCAAGATATACCTCAGGCCGAACTCTCTGCCTTTCTGTGAATAAATTTTATGGCGCTAGCACCTAGCGACATTATATTTCTTAAGGAGCACGCCGAAAATCGGCCTAAAGAAACCGGAACTTGAGGTGTCTCCGAAACCATGAGAAAAATAAAAAGCCATCTAAAAGCAGGTAGGATGGTTCAAGTTAAGAGTTGTATAGGATAGATATGAAATATCACCATAAGTATAGTTAAGAAAAGGGCCAATTAACGATCAGGTCCTTTTCAGCATTATATTTTTTACTTATCATCATCAGCAATGGCTCGAGCGTCTTTGTCTTCTTCCAAAGCTGACTCGTTGGCGCCCCTCGGCGCAACCGCGCGAACGCGCTCGTGCCACTGCTCCCGCGTTCGTCGTCGTCGACATCTTCTACAGCTGGCTCCATTGCCGCTCATCATTCCAGTGTACAATTTCACTTCTCTTCTGTCGTCGTAATGGGAGGCCGCGTTTATGGGGGTATGAGCCATTGCTTAAGGGGGTATGAGTCATTCATTGTTCGTGTCCTAACGCGCACTCCGCCCGCGCGTTCGGACACGTCCTCACTGACTCCTCTGGGTGTGGTAGGAGAAGGACGTGCTTTAACCTAAGGTCTAGGAGCTGGCGCCCTTAAAGGCACTTCAAGGGAACATTAGGGTCGCCCAATGTATTTATGTCTCTCTCTTCACCCAACTGTGATTTCCGTAATTACATCGATGGAAATGGACCGCTTCACCCAACTGCCTTCCCCCATCTACTTCACAACCCCCTCCCTCACCTGCATTTTTAGCAGGGTACTTAACTAGTCTTAAACTTCCCGCCCTTCTTACTTGCTCTTTTTTTTTTCTCCATCTATTTCTCTCCCTCTCTGCCTCCTTCTGCACCTTTTATAAACAAAAAAAAAAGAGTGCACACGCTAAAACATTTTCATTGCCAGGCAAGCATAACCTATGTGAAAAAATATTTAGGTTTTAGCGTTCTATAGGCAGGTTTGTGGTTCAAGCTGGTCTCGAGATAATATACCCAGCGGGGTAGGCGTCCGCACGCATTAATGCTTCTTGGTAATTTCATCGTTAGTCTACTTCATAAACATGACTGTTCTCAATGACAAGAACAATAATGTGTGCTTAGTTTTCTTGTTCTTTCTTTCGGTGTTCCTTCCTTTCGAGCTGTTTAAGAGGGTGGCTAAAATTGGCATAATGGATATTTTGCTAGACGGTTTAGAGGGCTAAGTTCCTATACATTAAATGTTTATTAAGCAACACCACACGTGTGCGCAATCCTTGGCAACAAAAATACAGGAAAGCAGTGGACCTCACCGTGCTGAATTTATCGCGTGTAGCTTTGCCCTTTGGAAACACTGCCGTTCTGTCACATTTTTCTTTGCCCACTTGGACTCTGGCACCATGTGGTAGTCTCAACTCTAGGAAAACGGAGTCTATATAAGGAAGTAAAACAACCGTCGAGCAGCAGAACACGAAAGCCGCTACTGCAATAAGTTTTTCAGTGCTCAGGGCGTGAAATTGATATTCTTTCTTCAGCGACGGTAGAGAGTTGCGCAAGTTTAAACAGTGTTGAAAGCTCAAGGAAGAACTGGAAAAAAAAAACTTTACTGGGCGCAGCCTTGTCGTTATCGGGCCGCTTTCTCCCCATAAATCAAAATGGCTGAAAAAGCCTCCCCTGGAGCCTATTACACGAAAAATGAGACAAAGGTAATGACTGCCGCTGCCCGGGACACAATTTTTGAAAGCGAAAGCCTATTTACATTCGCGTGTGGTCCGAGGCAAGATACATAGTAGCGATGGAATATCCACGGAAATATTGTTCAGGCCCAAAAGAGATGATTCATCATGTTTGGCTTACTACACTCATGTATAAGTTATTTAGTTTTCCTGACAACCACTGAGGAAAAACAACGCTCACAAGATTAGGCGTGACACTGTACCCTAAATTTACGTCTGGAGGCTATCTCTATGCTTCCGGTTTCACAGAAATGCCTCACGGCCATCACGTTCAGGAGGTCGTGCTAATCATAGACGGCCACAGCCATTTATAATTAGCCCGACCTCAAGTTTACCTGAATAAACTAAAATTGGGTAAAAAATAATTGGCAACGATCTCAACGATGCACCTATACAATGATTTTCCGATAACTTTACAATTACTTCATCTGAAAAGGGGTAACGGTTAGCTTGAAATCTTAACACTGTGGCACTTGCAGTCCCTAGGTTCCAGCGATCCGGACTGTGATTATTTTTTGCTGAATATTGTTAGAATGGCGCCAAACCAAAAATATTCCGTCCAACCAGCTGTCTAGACTACTCCCTGATGTCTGGCTAGTAGACAGCTTGGGTCATTCAGTATGTAACACCGGGTATTTGCCCGAAGAGACAGAATCGGACATAGTGCTCTTCGTCCCGCTTTTCGCAGCTTGCTTCTACATCGTCGTTTAAATCTTCAGCTTAGGAAACTGGTGATGATCGGAATAATGATTTCCACTTCTGAGATTCACTATACTATGAAAGCACAATACTTACCGTAGAGATTTTTCGAATTCTTGTTTTTTTCGGAATCCTGTAGTGGCTCACTCTACCTCCAGTTTTGTTCTTGACAGACTTTCAAGTAAAGGAAACAATGTTGCCATACTTTCGTGCCTAGGCGCCTTTTCTTGTGAAAATACTTTTTAACCATATTAGCAGCACACGGTCGTCAGATAATGGTGATGAACTTGATTTGTGTAATTGCAATTTGTTAAAATATCTGCTTAATTCGCGCTTTTCCTGGGTGTCCAGATTTTACTGCTAGCTACGCATGTTGCCAGAACTTCGTGCCGAATACATTCCATACTCAATCAAAGGCTCATGATTATTTGAATATTTTACTTGTATGACGAAAACAAGATAACGTGTAAAAATAAGAGTAAGCTGTTCAAACCACAAATAAAAGCAGTGTTTCCACATTTCTTTAAGAATGAGCTACTTGTCGCTAAGATTTTGGTATCAGGATATTTTTCTGCATATAAAAATCCCGTGGCCTAGTTTATAATGCTTGTTAGTGCACCCGGCGTATGGTATGCCCTGACGTGAACAAGTGTACAATTCCAGGTTGGTTTGCGAAGTTTTATATCAAGTAGCATTCTTTGGAAAATTTACCTACTTTGCGGTGTGTGACCGAATCTATTCCATGCCACAACTTGGGCCACTGGGCATAATAATATCTTTTATTGTTGTGTAAAAATATGTCGATGCATGTAAACATTTCGCTACATGCGAGATGAAAGGGCCACTAGTGCTTTTTCTTCTTCCTTCTGTTGTTGTGGTCACCTAGCGTGTCTAATCTTCATCTTCTGTGTGTAAACATCAAGACATGTCAATAAAAGCATAGAGTTGTTAGTCAGTGCATTGTCTGTGTTCTTCTTGTCTCATATGCGGTGGCGCAGTTTTTTCATCTGATCGTGAGCCAATACGCTGACAGACAATCTTCGCTGAGGTCAGAGAAGCGCAACAAAAAGTTAGTCTTGCATTAAAACTCAGCAACGTGGATGAAAAGAAATGAGCGGCGTAAGTGCAAAATACATGTGCCTCAAAATGATGGACATTGAATACAGGAAGAGATCAAGAGTGTTGGCAACCAAGAACATAGACCATTTACAAAGGCCCGCATAGACCACTTCCTGCTGTCTGGCCGGTAGACAACCAGTCTGAGTATCATCCACCAGATATGTGCCAGAACAGACAGGTTCGGCACTGCGCATGTGATTTGATATGCGACCATTCTTGGCCAGTCCCACAGAGAATTGATGTGCTGAGCTGATACAAGGGTTATGAAACCTTAAATATAATAAAGCAATAGCGCCACATTCTTAACAGACACCGTCGCGTCAAAGGCGGCCGCTTGATGGATAGCCATCGCAACGAAATTGCGGCCAGAATACTACAGATAGTGGCTCTTCAGGGGCTCCGATATCAAATTAAAGACTGTTTTTAAGCGCAGATACGGGGGCTCCTTTAGCAGTTTCAACTGGGGTGGTGTGATTACAATAAAATATACGATGTCATGGTATCATTCAATATTGTAGTTGGCAGCGAGATTGCCGCTTCGTGTGTCTGCTGATGGGGCCGTAAGTATTCGTGAATCTTGAATGGCATGGAAAAGGGCGTGGTAGTGCATTATTCATCCCAATAATTACCATAAGAAATAATACATCATCCACTTATTAGACAACCATCATAATAAGGATTGCTAATTGTATTATCGACCCCAATCATCTCCAAAGAATAAATGAGCCAGCCAATGTATTTTCGTGGCCGCATTTCGATGGGGGCGAAATGCGAAAACACCCGTGTACTTAGATTTAGGTGCACGTTAAAGAACCCCAGGTGGTCTAAATTTCCGGAGTCCCCCACTACGGCGTGCCTCATAATCAGAACTGGTTTTGGCACGTAAAACCCCATAATTTATTTTTTTAATGCATTTTCGTTCTATTCTCCCTTTTCTTTTCGTTGTTTTCTTTTTTTCTTTGTAAAAAGCTCGTGATGAGGAGAGCTCGAGGTATATGCGACTTCGTTCTCTTCTTCGTCCCGCTTTTCGCAGCTTGCTTCTTCATTGTCGTTTATATCTTCAGCTCAGGAAACATGGTGAGGATCGGAATAATGATTTTCAGTTCTGAGATGCACTATACTAGTGATAGCAAAACATTTAACGTAGAGATTCTTCGAATTCTTTTTTTTTCGGAATTCTGTAGCTGCTTACTGTACCACCAGTTTTGTTGTTGATAGACTTTCATGTAAATTAAACAGCGTTGCCATACTTTCGTGCCTAGGCGCCATTTCCTGTGAAAAGGTATTTCACTATATTAGCAGCACACGGTCAACAGATTATGGTGATGAACTGGTTTTGAGTAATTGGAATTAGTTAAAATATCTGTTTATTTCACGCTTTTACTGGGTGGCCAGATTTTACTGCTGGCTACGCATGTTGCCAGAACTTCGTGCAGAATACATTTCATACTAAATCAAAGGCTTACGATTATTTGAATATTTTACTTGTACGGCGAAAACAAGATAACGCGTAAATATAAGAGTAAGCTGTTCAAACCAGAAATAAAAGCAGCGTTTCCAAATTTCTTTAGAATGAGCTACTTGTCGCTACGATTTTGGTATCAGGATATTTTGCTGCATATAAAAATCCCGTGGCCTAGTTTATAATGCTTGTTAGTGCACCCGGCGTATGGTATGCCCTGACGTGAACAAGTGTACAATTCCAGGTTGGTTTGCGAAGTTTTATATCAAGTAGCATTCTTTGGAAAATTTACCTACTTTGCGGTGTGTGACCGAATCTATTCCATGCCACAACTTGGGCCACTGGGCATAATAATATCTTTTATTGTTGTGTAAAAATATGTCGATGCATGTAAACATTTCGCTACATGCGAGATGAAAGGGCCACTAGTGCTTTTTCTTCTTCCTTCTGTTGTTGTGGTCACCTAGCGTGTCTAATCTTCTTCTTCTGTGTGTAAACACCAAGACATGTCAATAAAAGCATAGAGTTGTTAGTCAGTGCATTGTCTGTGTTCTCCTTCTTGTCTCATATGCGGTGGCGCAGTTTTTTTCATCTGATCGTGAGCCAATACGCTGACAGACAATCTTCGCTGAGGTCAGAGAAGCGCAACAAAAAGTTAGTCTTGCATTAAAACTCAGCAACGTGGATGAAAAGAAATGAGCGGCGTAAGTGCAAAATACATGTGCCTCAAAATGATGGACATTGAATACAGGAAGAGATCAAGAGTGTTGGCAACCAAGAACATAGACCATTTACAAAGGCCCGCATAGACCACTTCCTGCTGTCTGGCCGGTAGACAACCAGTCTGAGTATCATCCACCAGATATGCGCCAGAACAGACAGGTTCGGCACTGCGCATGTGATTTGATATGCGACCATTCTTGGCCAGTCCCACAGAGAATTGATGTGCTGAGCTGATACAAGGGTTATGAAACCTTAAATATAATAAAGCAATAGCGCCACATTCTTAACAGACACCGTCGCGTCAAAGGCGGCCGCTTGATGGATAGCCATCGCAACGAAGTTGCGGCCAGAATACTACTGATAGTGGCTCTTCAGGGGCTCCGATATCAAATTAAAGACTGTTTTTAAGCGCAGATACGGGGGCTCCTTTAGCAGTTTCAACTGGGGTGGTGTGATTACAATAAAATATACGATGTCATGGTATCATTCAATATTGTAGTTGGCAGCGAGATTGCCGCTTCGTGTGTCTGCTGATGGGGCCGTAAATATTCGTGAATCTTGGATGGCATGGAAAAGGGCGTGGTAGTGCATTATTCATCCCAATAATTACCATAAGAAATAATACATCATCCACTTATTAGACAACCATCATAATAAGGATTGCTAATTGTATTATCGACCCCAATCATCTCCAAAGAATAAATGAGCCAGCCAATGTATTTTCGTTCTATTCTCCCTTTTCTTTTCGTTGTTTTCTTTTTTTCTTTGTAAAAAGCTCGTGATGAGGAGAGCTCGAGGTATATGCGACTTCGTTCTCTTCTTCGTCCCGCTTTTCGCAGCTTGCTTCTTCATTGTCGTTTATATCTTCAGCTCAGGAAACATGGTGAGGATCGGAATAATGATTTTCAGTTCTGAGATGCACTATACTAGTGATAGCACAACATTTAACGTAGAGATTCTTCGAATTCTTTTTTTTTTCGGAATTCTGTAGCTGCTTACTGTACCACCAGTTTTGTTGTTGATAGACTTTCATGTAAATTAAACAGCGTTGCCACACTTTCGTGCCTAGGCGCCATTTCCTGTGAAAAGGTATTTCACTATATTAGCAGCACACGGTCAACAGATTATGGTGATGAACTGGTTTTGAGTAATTGGAATTAGTTAAAATATCTGTTTATTTCACGCTTTTCCTGGGTGGCCAGATTTTACTGCTGGCTACGCATGTTGCCAGAACTTCGTGCAGAATACATTTCATACTAAATCAAAGGCTTATGATTATTTGAATATTTTACTTGTATGGCGAAAACAAGATAACGCGTAAATATAAGAGTAAGCTGTTCAAACCAGAAATAAAAGCAGCGTTTCCAAATTTCTTTAAGAATTAGCTACTTAATGTCGCTAAGATTTTGGTATCAGGATATTTTGCTCCATATAAATATCCAGTGGCCTAGTTTCTAATGCTTGTTAGTGCACACAGCTTTTTTGTGCCATGACGTCAACAAGTGTACACTTCCAGGTTGGTTTGCGTAGTTTTATTGCAAGTAGCATTATTTGGAACACTTACCTAGTTTCCGGTGTGTGACCCAATCTCTCCTAGGCCACAACTTGAGCCACTGGGCATATCAATCTCTTTACTTGTGGTGTGAAAATATGTCGATGCATGTAAACATTTCGGAACATGCTCGATGATAATGCCACTAGTGCTTTTTCTTCTTCCTTCTGTTGTTGTGGTCACCTAGCGTGTCTAATCCACTTCTTCTGTGGGTAAAAACTTAAAACATGTCAATAAAAGCATACAGTTGTTGGTCGGTGCAATGTCTGTGTTCTCCTTATTGCCTCCTCATATGCGGTGACGCAGTTTTTTCATCTGATCGTGAGCCAACACGCTGACAGACAATCTTCGCTTAGGTCAGAGAAGCGCAACAAAAAGTTAGTCTTGCATTAAAACTCAGCAAAATGGATGAAAAAAAAATGAGCGGCGTAAGTGCAAAATACATGTGCCTCAAAATGATGGACATTGAATACAGGAAGATATCAAGAATGTTGGCAACCAAGAACATAGACCATTTACATAGGCCCGTATAGACCACTTCCTGCTCTCTGGCTAGTAGACAACCAGTCTGAGTATCATCCACCAGATATGTGCCAGAACAGACAGGTTCGGCACTGCGCATGTGATTTGGTATGCAACCATTCTTGGCCAGTTCCACAGAGAATTGATGTGCTGAGCTGATACAAGGGTTATGAAACCTTAAATATAATAAAGCAATAGCGCCACATCCTTAACAGACACCTTCGCATGAAAGGCGGCCGCTTGATGGATAGCCATTGCCATGAAGTTGCTGCCAGAATACTACGGATAGTAGGGGTTCTTTAGCAGTTTCAACTGGGGTGGTGTGATTACAATAAAATATACGATGTCATGGTATCATTCGATATTGTAGTTGGCAACAAGATTGCCGCTTCGTGTGTCTGCTGATGGGGCCGTAAGTATTCGTGAATCGCGGATGGCATGGAAAAGGGCGTGGTAATGCATTATTCATCCCAATAATTACCATAAGAAATAATACATCATCCACTTATTAGACAACCATCATTATAAGGATTGCTAATTGTATTATCGACCCCAATCATCTCCAAAGAATAAATGAGCCAGCCAATGTGTTTTCTTTCTATTCTCCCTTTTCTTTTAGTTGTTTTCTTTTTTTCTTTGTAAAAAGCTCGTGATGAGGAGAGCTCGAGGTATATGCGACTTCGTTCTCTTCTTCGTCCCGCTTTTCGCAGCTTTCTTCTTCATTGTCGTTTATATCTTCAGCTTAGAAAACATGGTGAGGATCGGAATAATGATTTTCACTTCTGAGAGGCACTATACTAGTGATAGCACAACATTTAACGTAGAGATTCTTCGAATTCTTTTTTTTTCGGAATTCTGTAGCTGCTTACTGTACCACCAGTTTTGTTGTTGACAGACTTTCAAGTAAAGGAAACAGCGTTGCCAAACTTTCGTGCCCAGGCGCCATTTCCTGTGAAAAGGTATTTCACCATATTAGCAGCACACGGTCGTCAGATTATGGTGATGAACTGGTTTTGCGTAATTGGAATTAGTTCAAATATCTGTTTAATTCACGCTTTTTCTGGGTGGCCAGATTTTACTGCAGGCTGCGCATGTTTCCAGAACTTCGTGCAGAATACATTCCATACTCAATCAAAGGCTCATGATTATTTGAATATTTTACTTCTATCGCAAAAACAAGATAACGCGTAAATATAAGAGTAAGCTGTTCAAACCACCAATAAAAGCAGTGTTTCCACATTTCTTTAAGAATGATCTACTTGTCGATAAGATTTTGGTATCAGGATATTTTGCTGCATATAAATATCCAGTGGCCTAGTTTCTAATGCTTGTTTGTGCACACGGCGTATGGTGTGCCATGACGTCAGCAAGTGTACACGTCCAGGTTGGTTTGCGAAGTTTTATTGCAAGTAGCATTATTTGGAAAATTTACCTAGTTTGCGGTGTGTCACCCAATCTCTCCCACGCCACAACTTGGGCCACTGGGCGTATCAATATCATTACTTCTTGTGTAAAAATATGTCGATGCATGTAAACATTTCGGAACATGCTCGAGGAAAATGCCACTAGTGCTTTTTCTTCTTCCTTCTGTTGTTGTTGTCACCTAGCGTGTCTAATCTACTTCTTTTGTGTGTAAAAACCAAGACATGTCAATAAAAGCATACAGCTGTTAGTGAGTGCATTGTCTGCGTTCCCCTTCTTGTATCCTCATATGCGGTGACGGTGACAAGAACTTTAATTGGTCCTGAAAAACTGGCCAGGGGGAGCCGAAGGCTCCTTCAGGTCAAGTCGCACGTACCCCACTCCGCGGTCCCTTAGCTGGATAGACCCACACTTCCCGCAGTCGTGCCCCAAATGCGGAGCCGATTCATGCTCTTTCGATCACATGCTCTGGCTGCGCCATGCCATAGAAAACTGTATACTTTCTAAAAAAGAACAGTGGGAGGAGTTCCTAAGAAGCGACCACCACCACATCCAACTCTAGGCAGTCCAGAGGGCCCACGACATCGCAATGGGATTTCGTCTCATATGCGGTGGCGCAGTTTTTTCATCTGATCGTGAGCCAACACCCTGACAGGCAATCTGCGCTGAAGTCAGAGAAGCGCAACACAAAGTTCGTCGTACATTAAGAATAAGCAAAATGGATGAAAAGAAATGAGCGGCGTAGGTGGGAAATACATTTGCCTCAACATGGTGGACATTGAGTACAGGAAGAGATTAAGAAAGTTGACAACCAAGAACATAGATCATTTACATAGGCCCGCATAGACCACTTCCTGCTGTCTGGCAAATAGAATACTTGTCTGAGTATTATAAAGCGGGTATGTGCCCGAAGAGACAGGTTCGGCACGGTGCATGTGATTTGGTATGCGACCATTCTTGGCCAGTTCCACAGAGAATTGATGTGCTGAGCTGATACAAGGTTCCCAAGGGTGGCTGAACGGGCGTGTTGGTAAAGTTGCATTTTTGGTTAGCAGCGCGACGATCTACATGGAAACGAGAAAGAAGGGACTGGAAAGAGCACTGACTTACAACAATTTTATTGCGCACATAACCAAAGTTTAAATATCAAGCTAAGGCACAATAGAAAGAACAGAAAGGTGACACGTGTTCAGGACTCAGCTTCCAACAAACAATATGCAAATCATGTGGTTAAGTATTGCACTTCTTTATCGCACAGTGACAATGAAGGGGCACTGACACAGCGCTCCCCAGATTTGTGAATTTCAAGCGCTTCAATGATTTCTCTAGTATGTTTGTTTTTATTGCGACTGATAATTTGTGTGCTATCGAACAACGGATTGCAAGCATGGTCTCTGCAATGAATACCGAGATGACCTGAAACGGAGTTGAAAACATGATTATTGTGCTCCTTTAATCGTTCATTGAGACAGCGTCCCGTCTCACCAATGTATTCGCGGCCGCAGGAAAGGGAAATGTTGTAAACAACACCTACAGCACACGTGACAAAGCGGTTATGATGGTTGGTTCTGCAGCAGTTTTTCTCCTTGGGATAGCAGTTGACCTGCCTGCATAAGCGTGACAACTTTTGTGGTGCCGAAAACACAACATCGGCGCCAGCACGCCGGCCAACTTTCTTGAGATTACGGGACAAGGTGTGAATGTAAGGGATGACGGTGACTGTTCCTGGGAGTGGCATGCATCAGGGTGACTAGCTTTTTCTTGCTTTTGCAAGCTTCCGACTACTGACGTCAGCAGACTGCCCGGGTAGCCCGATTGCTCAAGTCTCCAAGCCTGTTTCCCGAAACTGGTTTCCATTAAGTGGTGACATGACTTTGAAAGGGAATTGGTGAAACATAGGCTAATGATTCCCCGCTTGATGAGCTTGGAATGCGCTGAGCTAAAAGGTAAAAGAGCTTTGCTAGCTCTAGGTTCATACATCCAGCATAGCTGGTTGTTCCTAAAACTGAGTCTAAGATCTAAATACCTAATCGAGTCGGCAACAGGCAGTTCGATCATGGGTTAAAACAAATGGGTGAAGACATTCTTCAAACAATGATAAGGCATCACGGCAGCTAGTTTCGACAGTGTCGGCGTCAGTATCTAAAAGGATAGAAAATCATCTACAAACCTAAAAACTTTTTCCACGAAAGACGGAACGCGTTTGGAAAGTGCACGGCCGTGAGTGGCTAGCAAGATGTCACTCAGCATGGGCGCGATGCATTAACCGATGCAAACTCCGTCCCTTTGTAGGTACGTCTTCCCGTTCCAAGTGGCGAACGTCGACTTCAAGTACGTATCTAAAAGCTCCAGAAATCCCCCTATGCTGATGCCAGTGGCGTTCTGGAAGGCTACGCTGCCAGACTTGTCAATGCAATCGGAGACAGCGACGAGCACCGCGTCATGGGGCAACGAATAATAAAGATCCTTAATGTCAATGGAAAAGGCGTGTAATGCTCGGCCGTGATGATTTTCAGAAATTCTATGGTCTGTCCAGATCCGGTCACCATAAAAGGATCATCAATTGTGAGGCATTTCATATGTGTCTGCAAAAACTTCGCAAGTGACTGCTGCCAGGTGTCCGCCTCTGACACAATCACACGTAAAGGCCAGTCCACCTTGTGAGTTTTAACAGAGAAAGACATTTCTAGGCCCAAGTACACACTGATACAAGGGTTATGCAACTTTAAATATAATAAAGCGATAGCGCCACATCCTTAACAGACACCGTCGCGTCAAAGGCGGCCGCTTGATGGATAGCCATTGCCATGAAGTTGCAGCCAGAATACTACGGAGAAGGGGGCTCCTTTAGCATTTTCAACAGGGGTGGTGTGATTACAATAAAATATACCATGTCATGGTACCATTCGATATTGTACTTGGCAGCGAGATTGACACTTCGTGTGTCTGCTGATACGGCCGTAAGTATTCATGAATCGCGGATGGCATGGAAAAGGGCGTCGTAATGCATTATTCATCCCAATAATTATCCTAAGAATTAATACATCATTCACTTATTACACAACCATTATAATAAGCATTGCTAATTGCATTATCGACGCCAATCATCTCCAAAGAATAAATGAGCCAGCCAATGTGTTTTCCGTCTTTTCTTCATTTTCTTTTCGTTGTTTTCTTTTTTTCTTTATAAAAATCTCGTGATGAGGAGAGCTCGTGGTATATGGGACTTCGTTCTCTATTTCGTCCCGCTTTTCGCAGCTTGCTTCTTCATTGTCGTTTTAATCTTCAGCTTAGGAAACTCGGTGAGGATCGGAATAATGATTTTCACTTCTGAGATTCACTACAATAGTGAAAGCACATTAATTAACGTAGAGATTCTTCGAATTCTTTTTTTCGGAATTCTGTAGCTGCTAACTGTACCTCCAGTTGGGTTGTTGACAGACTTTCAAGTAAAGGAAACAGCGTTGCCATACTTTCGTGCCTAGGCGCCATTTCTTGTCAAAAGGTTTTTCACCATATTAGCAGCGCGTGGTCTTCAGATTATGGTGATGAACTAATTTTGTGTAATTGGAATTAGGTAAAATATCTGTATAATTCACGCTTTTCCTGGGTGGCCAGATTTTACTGCTGGCTACGCATGTTGCCAGAACTTCGTGCTCAATACTTTCCATACTAAATCAAAGGCTTATGATTATTTGACTATTTTACTTGTACGGCGAAACCAAGATAACGCGTAAATATAAAAGTAAGCTGTTCAAACCTCAAATAAAAGCAGCGTTTCCACATTTCTTTAAGAATGAGCTACTTGTCGATAAGATTTTGGTATCCGGATATTTTGCTGCATATAAATATCCAGTGGCCTAGTTTCTATTGCTTGTTAGTGCACACGGCGTATGGTGTGCCATGACGTGAACAAGTGTACAATTCCAGGTTGGTTTGCGAAGCTTTATTGCGAGTAGCATTCTTTGGAAAATTTACCTACTTGGCGGTGTGTGACCCAATCTCTTCCACGCCAAAACTTGGGCCACTGGGCGTATCAATATCATTACTTGTGTAAAAATATGTCGATGCATGGAAACATTTCGGAACATGCTCGAGGAAAATGCCACTAGTGCTTTTTCTTCTTCCTTCGGTTGTTGTGGTCACCTAGCGTGTCTAATCTACTTCTTTTGTGTGTAAAAACCAAGAAGTGTCAATAAAAGCATACAGTTGTTAGTCAGTGCATTGTCTGTGTTCTCCTTCTTGTATCCTCATATGCGGTGACGGTGACGGTGAGAAGAACTTTATTTGGTCCTGAAAAACTGGCCAGGGGGAGCCGAAGGCTCCCTCAGGTCAAGTCGCACGTACCCCACTCCGCGGTCCCTTAGCTGGATAGACCCACACTTCCCGCAGTCGTGCCCCAAATGCGGAGCCGATTCATGCTCTTTCGATCACATGCTCTGGCTGCGCCCTGCCATAGAAAACTCTATACTTTCCACAAAGAAACAGTGGGAGGAGTTCCTAAGAAGCGACCACCACCACATCCAACTCCAGGCAGTCCAGAGGGCCCACGACATCGCAGCGGGATTTCGCCTCATATGCGGTGGCGCAGTTTTTTGATCTGATCGTGAGCCAACATGTTGACAGGCAATCTGCGCTGAAGTCAGAGAAGCGCAACACAAAGTTAGTCTTACATTAAGACTAAGCAAAATGGATGAAACGGAATGAGCGGCTAAGGGCAAAAATACATGTGCCTGAAAATGGTGGACATTGAATACAGGAAGAGTTCAAGAAAGTTTTCAACTAAGAACATAGACCATTTACATAGGCCCGCATAGACCACTTGCTGCTGTCTGGCAAATAGACGACTTGTCTGAGTATTATAAACCGGGTATGTTCCCGAAGAGACAGGTTCGGCACGGCGCATGTGATTTGGTATGGGACCATTCTTGGCCAGTTCCACAGAGAATTGATGTTCTGAGCTGATACAAGGGTTATGCAACCTTAAATATAATAAAGCAATAGGGCCACATCCTTAGCAGACACCGTCGCGTCAAAGGCGGCCGCTTGATGGATAGCCATCGCAACGAAGTTGCGGACAGAATACTACTGATAGTGGGGGCTCCTTTAGCAATTTCAACTGGTGTGGTGTGATTACAATAAAATATACGATGTCATGGTATCATTCGATATTGTAATTGGCAGCGAGATTGCCGCTTCGTGTGTCTGCTCATGGGGCCGTAAGTATTCGTGAATCGCGGATGGCATGGAAAAGGCGAGGTAATGCATTATTCATCCCAATAATTACCATAAGAAATAATACATCATCCACTTATTACACAACCATCATAATAAAGATTGCTAATTGCATTATAGACCCCAATCATCTCCAAAAAATAAATGAGCCAGCCATTGTGTTTTCCTTCTTTTCTCCATTTTTTTCGTTGTTTTCTTTTTTTCATTGTAAAAAGCTCGGGACGAGGAGAGCTCGAGGTATATGCGACTTCCTTCTCCTCTTCGTTCCGCTTTTCGCAGCTTGCTTCTTCATTGTCGCTTATATCTTCAGCTTAGGAAACATGGTGATGATCGGAATAATGATTTTCACTTCTGAGATGCAATATACTAGTGATAGCACAACATTTAACGTAGAGATTCTTCGAATTCTTTTTTTTTTCTTTCGGAATTCTGTAGCTGCTTACTGTACCTCCAGTTTTGTTGTTGACAGACTTTCAAGTAAAGGAAACAGCGTTGCCATACTTTCGTGCCTAGGCGCCATTTCCTGTGAAAAGGTATTTCACTATATTAGCAGCACACGGTCAACAGATTATGGTGATGAACTGGTTTTGCGTAATTGGAAATATGTAAAATATCTGTTTAATTCACGCTTTTCCTGGGTGGCCAGATTTTACTGCTGGCTACGCATGTTGCCAGAATTTTGTGCTGAATACATTCCATACTAAATCAAAGGCTTATGATTATTTGAATATTTTACTTGTACGGGGCAAACAAGATAACGCGTAAATATAAGAGTAAGCTGTTCAAACCAGAAATAAAAGCAGCGTTTCCACATTTCTTTAAGAATTAGCTACTTGTCGCTAAGATTTTGGTATCACGATATTTTGCTCCATATAAATATCCAGTGGCCTAGTTTCTAATGCTTGTTAGTGCACACGGCTTTTTGTGCCATGACGTCAACAAGTGTACACTTCCAGGTTGGTTTGCGAAGTTTTATTGCAAGTCGCATTATTTGGAAAACTTACCTATAGTTTCCGGTGTGTAACCCAATCTCTCCTAGGCCACAACTTGAGCCACTGGGCATATCAATATCTTTACTTGTTGTGTGAAAATATGTCGATGCATGTAAACATTTCGGAACATATGCTCGATGAAAATGCCACTAGTGCTTTTTCTTCTTCCTTTTGTTGTTGTGGTCACCTAGCGTGTCTAATCTACTTCTTTTGTGTGTAAAAACCAAGACATGTCAATAAAAGCATACAATGGTTAATCAGTGCATTGTCTGTGTTCTCCTTCTTGTCTGCTCATATGCGGTGACGGTGACGGTGACAAGAACTTTAATTGGTCCTGAGAAACTAGCTAGGGGGAGCTCAAGGCTCCCTCAGGGCAAGTCGCACGTACCCCACTCCGCGGTCCCTTAGCTGGATAGACCCACACTTCCCGCAGTCGTGCCCCAAATGCGGAGCCAATTCATGCTCTTTCGATCACATGCTCTGGCTGCGCCCTGCCATAGAAAACTCTATACTTTCCACAAAGGAACAGTGGGAGGAGTTCCTAAGAAGCGACCACCACCACATCCAACTCTAGGCAGTCGAGAGGGCCCACGACATCGCAGCGGGATTTCGCCTCATATGCGGTGGCGCAGTTTTTTCATCTGATCGTGAGCCAACACGCTGACAGGCAATCTGCGCTGAAGTCAGAGAAGCGCAACACAAAGTTAGTCTTACATTAAGAATAAGCAAAATGGATGAAATGAGCGGCGTAAGGGCAAAAATACATCTGCCCGAAAATGGTGAACATTGAATACAGGAAGAGTTGAAGAAAGTTTTCAACCAAGAACATAGACCATTTACATAGGCCCGCATAGACCACTTCCTGCTGTCTGGCTAGTAGACAACCAGTCTGAGTATCATCCACCAGATATGTGCCAGAAGAGACAGGTTCGGCACTGCGCATGTGATTTGGTATGCAACCATTGTTGGCCAGTTCCAGAGAGAATTGATGTGCTGAGCTGATACAAGGGTTATGCAACCTTAAATATAATAAAGCAATAGCGCCACGTCCTTAACAGACACCTTCGCGTGAAAGGCAGCCGCTTGATGGATAGCCATTGCCATGAAGTTGCTGCCAGAATACTACGGATAGTAGGGGTTCCTTTAGCAGTTTCAACTGGGGTGGTGTGATTACAATAAAATATACCATGTCATGGTATCATTCGATATTGTACTTGTCAGCGAGTTTGACACTTCGTGTGTCTGCTGAATGGGCCATAAGTATTCGGGGAATCGCGGATGGCATGGAAAAGGGCACGGTAATGCATTATTCGTCCCAATAAGTATCATAAGAAATTATATAATCATTCACTTATTACACAACCATCATAATAAGGATTGCTAATTGCATTGTAGACCCCAATCATCTCCAAAGAATAAATGAGCCAGCCAATGTGTTTTCCTTCTATTCTACCTTTTCTTTTCGTTGTTTTCTTTTTTTCTTTGTAAAAAGCTGGCGAAGAGAAGAGCTCGAGGTATATAGGACTTCGTTCTCTTCGTCCCGCTTTTCGCAGCTTGCTTCTTCATCGTCATTTTAATCTTCAGCTTAGGAAACTCGGTGATGATCGGAATAATGATTTTCACTTCTGAGATGCACTATACTAGTGATAGCACAAAATTTAACGTAGAGATTCTTCGAATTTTTTTCTTTTTTTTGGAATTCTGTAGCTGCTTACCGTACCTCCAGTTTTGTTGTTGACAGACTTTCAAGTAAAGGAAACAGCGTTGCCATACTTTCGTGCCTAAGCGCCATTTCTTCTGCAAAGGTTTTTCACCATATTAGCAGCACACGGTCGTCAGATTATGGTGAGGAACTGGTTTTCCGTAATTGGAATTAGTTAAAATATCTGTTTAATTCACGCTTTTCCTGGGTGGCCAGATTTTACTGCAGGCTACGCATGTTTCCAGAACTTCGTGCTGAATACATTCGATACTCAATCAAAGGCTCATGATTATTTGAATATTTTACTTGTATTGCAAAAACAAGATAACGCGTAAATATAAGAGTAAGCTGTTCAAACCACCAATAAAAGCAGTGTTTCCACATTTCTTTAAGAATGAGCTATTGTCGATAAGATTTTGGTATCAGGATATTTGGGTACATATAAATACCCAGTCGCCTAGTTTCTAATGCTTGTTAGTGCACACGGCGTATGACGTTGAACATGACGTGAACAAGTGTACAATTCCAGGTTTGTTTGCGAAGTAGCATTATTTGGAAAACTTACCTAGTTTGCGGTGTGTGACCCAATCTCTTCTAGGCCTCAACTTGGGCCACTGGGCATATCAATATCTTTACTTGTTGTGTAAAAATATGTCGATGCATGTAAACATTTCGCTACAAGGGCGATGAAAATGCCACTAGTGCTTTTTCTTTTTTCTTCTGTTGTTGTGGTCACCTAGCGTGTCTAATCTTCTTCTTCTGTGTCTAAAAACCAAGACGTGTCAATAAAAGCATACAGTTGTTAATCAGTGCATTGTCTGTGTTCTCCTTCTTGTCACCTCGTATGCGGTGGCGCACTTTTTTCATGTGATCGTGAGCCAACACGCTCACAGACAATCTTCGCTGAAGTCAGAGAAGCGCAACACAAAGTTAGTCGTATATTAAGAATAGGCAAAATGGATGAAAAGAAATGAGCGGCGTAGGTGGGAAATACATTTGCCTCAAAATGGTGGACATTGAGTACAGGAAGAGATTAAGAAAGTTGACAACCAAGAACATAGATCATTTACATAGGCCCGCATAGACCACTTCCTGCTGTCTGGCAAATAGAATACTTGTCTGAGTATTATAAAGCGGGTATGTGCCCGAAGAGACAGGTTCGGCACGGTGCATGTGATTTGGTATGCGACCATTCTTGGCCAGTTCCACAGAGAATTGATGTGCTGAGCTGATACAAGGTTCCCAAGGGTGGCTGAACGGGCGTGTTGGTAAAGTTGCATTTTTGGTTAGCAGCGCGACGATCTACATGGAAACGAGAAAGAAGGGACTGGAAAGAGCACTGACTTACAACAATTTTATTGCGCACATAACCAAAGTTTAAATATCAAGCTAAGGCACAATAGAAAGAACAGAAAGGTGGCGCGTGTTCAGGACTCAGCTTCCAACAAACAATATGCAAATCATGTGGTTAAATATTGCACTTCTTTATCGCACAGTGACAATGAAGAAGCACTGACACAGCGCTCCCCAGATTTGTGAATTTCAAGCGCTTGAATGATTTCTCTAGTATGTTTGTTTTTATTGCGACTGATAATTTGTGTGCTATCCAACAACGGATTGCAACCGTGGTCTCTGCAATGAATACCGAGATGACCTGAAACGGAGTTGGAAAACATGATTATTGTGCTCCTTTAATCGTTCATTGAGACAGCGTCCCGTCTCACCAATGTATTCGTGGCCGCAGGAAAGGGAAATGTTGTAGACAACACCTACCGCACACGTGACAAAGCGGTTATGATGGTTGGTTCTGCAGCAGTTTTTCTCCTTGGGATAGCAGTTTACCTGCCTGCATAAGCGTGACAACTTTTGTGGTACCGAAAACACAACATCGGCGCCAGAACGCTAGCCAACTTTCTTGAAATTATGGGACAAGGTGTGAATGTAAGGGATGACGGTGACTCTGTTCCTGGGAGTGGCAGAATCGGGGTGACTAGCTTTTTCTTGCTTTTGCAAGCTTCCGGCTACTCACGTCAGCAGACTGCCCGGGTAGCCCGATTGCTCAAGTCTCCGAGCCTGTTTCCCGAAACTGGTTTCCATTAAGTGGTGACATGACTTTGAAAGGGAATTGGTGAAGCATAGGCTAACGATTCCCCGCTTGATGAGCTTGGAATGCGCTGAGCTAAAAGGCAAAAGAGCTTTGCTAGCTCTGGGTTCATACATCCAGCATAGCTGGTTGTTCCTAAAACTGAGTCTAAGATCTAAATACCTAATCGAGTCGGCA